>NC_020493.1:24897837-24899606 GCF_000184155.1 Fragaria vesca subsp. vesca | reverse complement strand
TCTACTAATTGATTGATTGTTTTTGTAATTAAACATACCTAATAAAATCTTATGTAGAAATAATAAAATAATAATGGTGTGTATTAAAAGATTAGAGGTGTGTATTTAAAATTTCTCTAGTTTTTGTTGTTATAATATATATATATATATAAATACTATAATAATTATGGAGTAAAATTAGAAAATGACAATCAATAAGAAAAATAATAAAAGGCAATTCATTGTTATTGAATTGGAAAATTTTAAGAGAATGAATATTATATTTATTTTTGTGTAATTATTGTCCTTAATAGTCATTATGTAAGAGAATATATATGTCATTTAATAAGGGTGCGTCTATTGCCACCCCACAAACCACTTTTCTCACCACACACGTTGTTGATTTATTGAATAACTAATATACCCTAATATAAAATTACAGTAAGGGACAATAAGTTGTTACAAATTACAAATTCTATATTTTTTTTTTTAGTATAAACAGTATTTTATAAATTTTAACCCAGAATTTATCATATTCGATCTACTATGAAGTCTGAAGAAGACACTAGCATTCAACTGAAGATGAGGTGAACTGTTTGTATTTGTTTTTTTTTCCTTTGTTGATGTTTCGTCTATCCCTTTACTCATTATTCCTCATATCGATTTTGTATGTAAATTTTCATATCTAATCGCTCACTTATATTAGATTTTTTTTTTCATCGGCATTAGAGTTTTTTCTAAGTAGAGTTTACATACATTGTGCATCTTGATATTGACGGATACCAATGAGTTGTTAAGTTTGAGAGTTTTTTCTTGTTCTTTAATTAGGATTTATACTTTAATATGATTTTTATTGTTCAGTTTGTGATTCCACTTACCCAAATGATATTAATCTTATGGTTTTCTTCAATTTCATTTTGTTTTTAGAGTTCAATGGCTATTCGAATAGGCTAATATTGTGTGTATTACACATCGGTGAATAAAGTAAATTTAATATTAAAAAATATATAGGCGGAGTGAGAAAAGATCAAATGTAGGGTAAACAAAACAAATCTGAGGGTGGACAAAGCAAATCTGAAATTGAAAAAATATATGTAGGGTGAAAAAAGAATTTAGGGTGACCAAAGCAAAAATGGAAAAATAATATTTTATGTATTGTAAATGGGTGAATAAAGTAGACTTACAATCAAAAATATAAAAGTGGGGTGTGAAGAGAACGTGGGGTGAAAAAATGGTTTGTGAGGGTGGCAATAGACACACTTTTTAATAATTCAAAATATAATGAGGTCAAGTGAGCAACCCAATAACCGCACTCTTTCCATATTTGATTTGATGAAGTGAATACTAATAAAACCCAACAAGTAAGGAATTGAGGCATCCGATACAGTATTGCTTGATAAAAGAATCCGATATAGTATTGCTTGATGAAAAAATCCAAATACTATAAGAATGATGAAGAATAAAGTGTAGAGACAAAGAGATAGCAAGAGAATCATCATCTTATTCATTGATAGGAGCCCTTTATATAGGGAATTACACAATACCAATATGGTAAGGATATGAATACATAGATCTAGTCTAACTACATATCCTATTGGCATAAGGCCAAGGCACACATAGAGAATATCCTAGAACACTCCCCCTTGTGCCGCGCGCTGATATGCCGATGGTGCTGATCTGTTGCCTCGTCAAAAACCTCGTCAAGTCACAAAAACCCTGTGGGAGAAAAACTGAACCTTGATCGTAGGAGAAAAAGAGTACAACGCACCCTTCACATTTGATAGTGACAT
>NC_020493.1:24895112-24896357 GCF_000184155.1 Fragaria vesca subsp. vesca | reverse complement strand
ACTCATTATCTCACGTCCTCATGTACACTAGTGTAATACTTGTAGAGATCTCTATATGGATTGGATTTGACATTGAGGCGTCCCCCAACGATAATCACAATTCAGACTTCATGAGACGGATTTGAGTATCACTGATCAATGGATCAGGTTGTGCCAATCTCGCTTTCTTCCTAGTGCGAGAATATATCGAACCCAAGGGCCTCCCTCCTTTTAGGGAGCCACACGGCCTTGTGACACCAATTTTGCCACTATATGGCGTCACCATATCACCATCCATGGTGATGGCGCCAAGACCAACTTCTTTTGGTCGCGCCATGCCCTTTTGTAGGACATCAATCCTTGCAGACATATTTGCAGCATGTGATCTCGTCACTTTAACACTATAAGCATTTGGGATCAAGCTGAGATTTAGTGGGGACAAACCACGACAATTCACGTCGTTCCACTTGAACACTTGTGTTCTTATCTCCCCCTTATATAAGGTGCGTCATCAATACACGCACCTTATATAAGAGACCTACATACTCACACCTTAGAAGTCCACAAAAACAAAAGAGGATGAATCCATCAACCTTCATTTTTCTAGTTCAACTCGTGTGTTTTCTCGTGTTCCTTCCAATAAGCCAATGCAGCAGCAGCAGCAGCAGCCAGGTTTTCTTCCCGATGGATGAGAAGCTCATCGAGCAAACATGCAGAAAGACACCAGACTATGATATCTGTCTCTATCTGCTTAAATATAATGGTGGCAGCGGGATCTATACTGCAAATCGCACACGCATGGCGGATGTAATGATCGATGTAGTCGGGCTTAGAGCAACTACAACTCTGAACAAGATCAATGAGCTTCTTGGTAAAACACCAGGAGATCAATCTGTAATACCCTAGATTTTCATATCTTTTTTCCTTGTATTATTCCCTTATTTAATGAAGGATTATTCATGAAAATTCTTGAGTTTATGCGAAGTTGAAGTTTCGGGAGTTTATTTAAGTTGCCTTGACTTTTAATAGGCCAAAAGTTGACTTTATTTTCCGTAAGTTATCTTCGAAAACTTCCTTCGTGAAAGTTGTAGAGCTTGTCGATACGAGTTCGTAGACACGCGGCACGCTTAAATCGGAAGTTGTGAGAGAAAGTTGTGGTCAAATGAAGTTAGGTTCCGGGTGTGGAAAGTGTTTAAGTGGGAAAATGTGTGTGGGTTATTTTTGGAAACCCTAACACTAAAAGCAACTCTCTCTCTCTCTCTCNNC
>NC_020493.1:24875461-24895093 GCF_000184155.1 Fragaria vesca subsp. vesca | reverse complement strand
CTCTNACTCTCTCTACTCTCTCTCTCTACTCTCTCTCTCTCTCTCTCTCTCTCTCTCTCTCTCTCTCTCTCTCTCTCTCTCTCTCTCTCTCTCTCTCTCTCTCTCTCTCTCTCTCTCCTCACTCACCTCACTTTTTTCTCTCTCTCTTTTCCTTCCCTCTCTTCCTCTCCCGAGCTCCCCTGAGGACCAAAATTCTGCCGGAGCTAGCTCCGCCGTCCGGCCACCGTTTGGACCGCCACCGGTCCCGTTCGACTCCCACAAGTGTGCTCTTCAAGGCTGGGCAGCTGCTGCTCGGTGTGGCGCGCCGGAATCGGAGCTGTGTTGCCGGAAAGAGGGCTGCTGCACCACGGTCGGAGCTGCCGTGTACGGCGGCGACGAGGTACATCCTTAGGTGAGTCTTGATCCTCTCCTTCCCCTGGTAGTGTTTAGGCATGGACTGAAGCAAGTTTTTAAGGTTTTGAGGCCGGTTTTGCAGATTTTGTCTTTGATTTTCTGGTCACTGTTCGGGGCGGTTTCCGGCCGGTTCCGGCCAAAATTGGTCGAAGTCTCAGGTATGAAAGTTGTTCCCCTTGCTTCAAGCTTCAACTTTGCTGTTGGGAGTTTCTCCTAATTCGGAAGTTTGGGGTGGCGCGTGGGGCCCACTCGCCGCCGCTTGTGGCGGCACGTCCGGCTGAGTTGCGGCCTTAGCTTCCTGTGGTTAGCTAGTCTTTGTTGCTGTGAGCTTGTTGAGTGGTAGTATGGCTAGATTTTAGGCAAGGTTGGCATGTTAGGACTTAAGTTTATTTGTGTAGGCTTGGTTGAGGTTTGGGGTAAGATTTGAGGATTAGAGGCAGCCTTTGTGGGTCTCTAAGTTGGACGACTTTGGAAAGTTGTCATCTCGTTAACTAAGGGTTAGTTAAGGGTAGTGTGATAACCTTTAGTGTTTTAGTTACTAAGATTTTATTTGTGCTATTTTTTAGGTGATTTGTGAAGTTGTGTTTCGCTTGCTATATTTGGTTGTGGAAATTGCAGCGAGATATTTAGGTGAGTAAATCTCACCAAGGTTCACTTTCGAACCTAATGTTATTATGGTTATATAATGATAATGATGATGATGTTGGTTTCAATATTATACTTTTAATTGTTTTTAAAAATATATGAGCTTGATCACCAACCGCTCATAGGTAAGATAAAAACAAGTCTTCTTTATATTATGTTGTTGAGAATAATAATTGTGATATTGTGTTGTTGAGGATAATGTTGTGGAATTTATTATGATTGTTGGATAAATAGCCAAACCGGGTTCTAAGCCCTTTTTGGGTGATTGGTTGCGGTTAAGATACTATTTATCATTTTTTTGTTTGATATTAGACAGTCAAATCGGGTTCCAAGCCTTTGGCCGGGTGATTGGTTGCGGTTAGGAATAGAGCTCTAGTCCGTCTGTCAGTGTAGGTCATGGGAGATACTGTATGGTATCTGGGACCCATGGATACACATAGTGTTGTTGTAGGTCATGAGGGGTATTTATTTAAATATCTGGGACTCATGAGTACATTTCTTGGGTAATGTGTTAGATGTGTGGTTTTTAATTATTGATCCAATCTCTCTTGTGAATATTGGATGTGATTAAATGTTGTGTTGTTTTTGAGTTTACTCATACGAGCTTTTTAGCTTACCGGGTTTGTTGTTTACAACCTGGTGCACCATTCTTGGTGTAGGGGTTAGACCTGCAGGTGAGGATCAACAGGGTTGAGGTGGAGGCTTAGTGGCAATGTTTTTTGTCGGGTTTTGGATGTTCATTGTATATTCTTTTTATATACACTGGGATAGGATTTATTAAACTCATGTGAGAGTTTCTTTTTCTTGTTCTCAAGTTATGTAAACAAGGAATTGTAATTTAACTCAATTTGCTGTTGTGTGTAAATTTACATTACGCATTGAGTTTATTTTCCTTGATTTTTGTTGAAACAGGTTTTGGGATTATATTATTTTAAGGGATATCATGCCAAAATTTTTGAAAATTTCCTTTCAAAAATTGGGGCGTGACACAATCGTTACAGGATTGCAAAACAGAATACGCAATGCTCGTGGGCAGTTTGGTCCCTGCTGCCAAGCATGTAATTTATACGAGCAAACATCAGGATGCAGGGAAATTGATGCATTACATTCCTGACTCCGTTGGAAGATTATGTGAGGATAAATTCGGAGGGTCATCTCCTATTACTGACTTTAATTCAGGTGTCAGAATTGTTGCTGGTATTGCTGAAGCAATAATAGGGCAACTGGGTTAAAAACTATCGACTATATGTAACGTACTCCATCGATATACAGATGAATAAAGCTTATATAATTCCGCTAGTTTTATCTTCTTCTTTCTTTTTTCCTTCAAGAATCTTTTGAAATTTTATTCACTAAAGCTTATATACTGACCAAAATTAAAGATTGAAATACACGCCTAACGTTGCCAACTGAACTACAAGCTCGCTGATATATACATTGAATTATGCGAAAAACATTGAGACCTATACACATCATAAACACAGGTGTTTCAAGTTTCAACCCATGCCACAAATATAATATATCAGAAAAAGCTTTGAGTAAAAGCTGATATCTTAACCAAGAAACTGCTACTCTAGCCAGCGATATGTATATACAGATCACAATGGTGATTACATATTAGCAAAATCTTCCAAGCCACTGATCATACTGGCTGAAAAAAGTAGCTGGAATATTTGAGGGAATGATAGAAATTAATGTTGTGCTAGGCATGGACGGCATCAAACTTCCACAGGGCCTCAGCATTGGTTTGAAGGAGTTGGGTTATATAAGAAGGACAACATGGCTGTGCCAATTATAGGTTTGATTGGCTTCTTCAAGGTAGGATCTCTGGGTTGAGAGTAGCCCGAGATTACTCGCCCACATTAGCGGTCCTTGTTTCTGAAAAAAGGTCAGCTTCGAACTTAAACCCCTTCCGATAAAGTTAACATGCAGAAAGCAAATGAAGATGATGAACAAACTAATTAAGTCTTTACCTTTCAGCGCATGCAACCACCTCGAATAACTCATATCTAACTCCAAACAATGGCAGCCATTAGCCAAGCCAAATCCTATAAAATAAAAAAATAAAAAAATAAAAAAATGATAGCAGAAATGCATGCCAGCAAAACACTAAAAGAAGTCATCACAAATTGTCAAACCAAAACAACAAACTGTGGATCTGGTATCAGGAACTGACATCCATTTCCATTCAGTACCAAAGTTAATACAAATCACAGGCGACACACCAACATGCATCATACATGATCAAATAAAATTTATGTTTTGGATCAAAAAACAGCTGTAGGGAATCGAACCCCATGGAAGGGAACAAAATCAACCAAACCACATTCAAATTCCAATTCTAGAATAATGCACATAGATAATATCGCACAAGGATTGAATATAAAGAGCAATTGAGGAACAATCAAGGATGGATTTTAAATTCAAGGGTCTGTAAAGCAAAGCTCAAGCGTGAAGATTGAACACGGAATGAAATGAAGGAAAAAGGCCAAAATCTTGATAGCTTCTGTTCACAAATACATACACACCTGCAAAATGCAAATTTTGAACACGGAATGATCAAACGAAGGCAAAGCAAGGCTGCAAATTCTCACATTCTCAATCAAATAAAAGCAACACAAGGCAAAGGCAAAGCAATGAAATGATAAAAACCATTTTCACATTCCGCAAACCATTAAAGTCAAGCAGGCAGCAAGCTCAATAAGCAATTGCGGCAATTCAAGTTATTAAAGCCATCTTTCCTACAGTTCAAAGCACCAACACTCTAACAGTTAAACAGATTCAATATAAGAAAACAAACTAAAGTGTAAAGGACTTAATGACTGAAATATGTGAAATCAAGCTATGCAGCTCCTGAACTTCCATTGGATCAAGCAGCTGCCAACTTTATGCATCTTTGGGACACTCACATTGGATCAAGTAGGTATCTGTCAACTTCACTCTCAAGAACCACTTTGTCGGATTAAGCTAGGACCTTCTAATATGTCAGCCATTAACCCTGAGATCTTCACATTCTTTGACTTGGAAGACGTGGCTGTTGCTTTTGTGTTGCTGGAAACGTCACAACTTGTTGCAGTGCTGTTCCCACAACTTCTACTCTTTGAAGATCCATTGTAATCAGATTTGGCCACCGCGAATTGGCTTTTTCAGGTCCTATTGCCATGATGTTCCACAACTGGGAACCTTGAGGAATATGAAATCTCCCATACAATTCCCATACTTCCTCACAGCTGGCTCTTCCATTATGTAGCATTCAGGAACAGAAATGTACACAACGATCATCAGTGTACAGCAACCAAGACGAAGGGCATGCAAATGAATCAAGATGAAATTAAGTAATTAATATTTATCTAAGGATCACGCAGCGGCATCATAGAATGCTACTATTAAGAAACTAATAAAGACTACACAAGATTATTTTCCGGCACAAACAAAAGCAAGGAAAATATCCATTCTTCTCTAATAAATAAGAGAATAAAACATGTCAAAGTTGAAACTTTCTTCATGGACTCTGAGAAATGAACAAGTGCTTTTTTGTTTCAGCTTTGACAGTGAAGTATTATCAGAAACCAAGCAGAAATATACAACCAGTTAATGTGTTTGTTTTTCTGGCTAAAAACTAAGAAAACCATATGTAAAGGTTTCAAATTTCAAGATGAAGGAACATGACAAGCTGAAAAGGTTTCAGAAACCAAGCAGATGTTTCTTGCTTCTTTTTGACCAAAAAAAAAAAAAAAAAAAAAAAAAAAGAGAAAGCCAAGATGGGAATTGTCATGGATATTATAGACCATTAGCCCATATAATAGTTCTCTGGGATGAGTGGGATCTATACTTGCGAAAAATAGATAGCTTTTCTTTTGTGTCAAAAGATTTTACCGACAAAAATAGATGGATATGGATGCATGAAATAACCATTTGAATTATCAAGACAAGAGAGAGATCAATTCAAAATATAGGGATCTCAGATTAAAGCTGTACCTGCAGCAATTTCTTACAGAAGAGCCTCATCAGTTTTCCGAAAACCTGAATAAGGAAAAGTCGGTCAAAGTACATATCACCTACTAACAAGCAATCCAAAGATAGATGAAATCACTATAGACAAGGAGATAGCTAATGGACATGCAAACTTGCACAGTAGATTCGCACCATCAAGAATGGCTTTCTTGGCTGCTTTTACGTTCACCTGCAACACCACAGAATATAATCAGACTAGAAACAACAGATGGAATACAGTAAGTCTAATATCAAGAAAAGTGACCAGTTAATCTACTAATGTGTATGAATGAAGAAGATAGTTATGTCAATTCCTCAGAGTTACCAATAATTTCATTTCCCAAGCATATTTTAATTCTTTGGGGAACACCTTAAAATAGTTTCATCACTGATATCCGACTACCAATGAATTGCCAAATCAATCCTGTACAATAGATGTTAGCTCGAAAAGCTATTAATGACATATGATATAAAATGAAATCAACAAGTAAACAAACCAACTCACGGGGTAATCCAGCCGAAAGCACATTTGTATTTGAATGCGTCTGAGCATCCTCTGTAGCCAATCCACCCATCATATATTGCAAGATGTGCACAACATTCAAAGTTTGGCACTTTATGGAGCACCTCCAATAAAACTTCATTTACAACACTAGAACAAACCTATTACTGAACATAACAAGCGAAAGTCGGAGATGATATCATATCAAGATGTTTACTTTATCATGTTATGTTGATTTGGTTCTTTATCTTCTGACATCGAATCACAGCAAACAACAGCTGACAACATTCAACTCTCAATTTATATATAAAAAAAAAAAAGCACAGTAAACCTGTGCAACAATCAATGATCAGTGGGATAAACAAATAACAACAGCAAACACATCCAACAAGTAAATTTTATTCGCATATGAAACAAGGCAATTACAGCAGCTTTACAATCCCCTACCAAATCCTCTATACTGGCACCCCAACTCTTCCATCTAAAATTCTAATCATAATAAATCCAAGTATTACAACAATTAAAACACCTATGACAATACCGAAAAACATACCCATGATCATACTGGTACCCCAACATCCAACTCCAGTAGATGGCCTAGGAGGAGCAGGAGAGGGGAATCCTCTGCAGCAGCTGGCCTGAGGAAGGCGTTGCCAGATGTAACCACCACCACATCACTCCGAAATGCAGGTAGTTCACCGAATAGATCGTTCTCCGACAAATCCAGTAACTTCAGCTGAGGTAAGTCTCCCATGCCCAGTCTCGATTACCCTTGAGTGTGAGGCAACTAAGATACCTCAATTGACTCAACTCGGGTGAGATGAGCCCGCCTCTGAAATCATGACTGATTAGGGTTATCATAGCCACATTCCCTGAATGATCGCAGTTGATCAACTCCCACTGACAGGCATTGTTCCCCCGCCAAGCCTGTGCGAGGACCAAAGGGAAGCCGAAGCCCTCTGCTACTCCGAGCAGAGCCAACACCTGCGGGTCACAATTCCCCGGACTAGTCTTACAGAAGCTATTATTGTTGAAGGATACGCCGACGCTCCTCGACCCGAACTCTGGCAACGCCCCTTGAAGATGGTTGCCGTCGAGAGAGAGATTTTTCAGAGCCGGCGGCATTGCCGTGAGGACGACCGGTCCGGTGAATGCCTTGCCGCGAAGATCAAGCTCCGTGAGTGCCGTGCAGCCGGAGAAGTCCGGAAGACGACCGGAGAAGTGGTTGTCGGCGAGCCGCAGCCGTGCTAGCTCGGTCAAGTTCCGGACAGCGTGTAGGCTGCCGGAGAGAGAGCGGGAAGCGAGATCGATCGCCGTAACGGACCTCGAGGCGTCGCATTGGACGCCGGGCCAGTGACACCAGTCGGACTGGGCGGCCCAGCCGCTCGGATTGGGGATGAGGCCTGTTCGAAGCTCGGTCATCGCGGCCGAGTCGTCGACGGCGGAGAAGGAAGCGGCCAGGACGAGCAAAAAGAGGGAGAAGAGTGGAATCGCCGCCATTGCAGGTGTTTGGAAGAGATCTTCTCCTTGTTCTTCTTCTGATCATGATTACTACGAAGAGGGACAAGTAGGAGGGAAATTGCCGTTTTTGAACCTCCGGTTAATAGTGGAAATCTATTTTGGGCCGTAG
The DNA here is from genome assembly GCF_000184155.1 of Fragaria vesca subsp. vesca. NCBI lineage: Eukaryota > Viridiplantae > Streptophyta > Magnoliopsida > Rosales > Rosaceae > Fragaria > Fragaria vesca. The sequence goes on along the minus strand of NC_020493.1, from coordinate 24,887,930 downwards.
GCTGGTTAAGACAAACACGACAAGGAAACAAGGGAGTCTTTGTCTTTATAAGCGCGTTTCTAGTCTCTTTTCTTTTCTTTTTCTTTTTCTGTAGTAGAAAAGAAAAGAGTAATTTTAAATACACATTCCTAATTTCTTAATACACACTCGTATTAATTTATGTTTCACATTAAATATTTTAGACATGTTTAATGACCAAAACAGACATTATTATTAAAAAAGAATAGGAAATCACAATTAGAAATCTAATCTCCTACCTTAAAACCATCGAAACAACTATTTCTTCCCTAAACTTGACTCTTCTCCACAATTTATAGTTTCATACGAAAAAAAAAAAAACGACTTTTAGAATTTATGACCCGAATTTCGACTGCTACCAAATAATTATATGTATTATTCAATTAATATCGGTTCATTTAGGTTCTGTCTCTTTTTTTTCTTTTTTCTTTTTTGTATCAGTTTTAGTTTTGATCTTGACCATTTTGAAATACTACATGTTCATCTTGACATGTTGTATTGAAAAAAGTAGGTATATATGTTTAATAGCTAGTGACCTAATGTACTTTTCCTAGCTTGTGAATTCCGAAAACTTGAAATGGTTGATATTTTTTTTAAATTCTAAATGATAGATATCGCATCAGAGATTTGAAGTTTGTGTAATAATAGTCTTTTGATTATAAATTTGACGATGAAAAGAAAAAATTTCTAGCAGAAAATAGAAAAAAAAACGTAAATGAGTTACCAAAATATATTGTAAATTTATAATAATTATACTAAATAACATATTATTTTTTTAGTTTTAGATATAAGGGTATTATAGGCAGTTTGAGATGTATATTAAGTTTAATATCGAAATGAAAAATTAGATGATGAGTGTATTAAAAAAGGGTGTGTATTAAGAGATTAAGGGTGTGTATTTAAAATTTCTCAAAAGAAAAGCTACTACATATTAGATATGAAAAATCTATTTCATAGTTACAATTAGAGTTATACCTAAAAAAAAAAGGAAAATTCAGTAGGGCACCTAAATTGTGTTGCCAAGGCCAAAATAATGCTCAAACTTTAAAAGGTATCAATGTGATACCCGAAGTCTTATTTTGTTATCAACAAGGGGTCTCCGGTTAGTTTAAAGAATATTCCGTTAGCAGCAATTTTTGTTTCCCTTGTATGTTAAGATCTCAATATAATTTGACGAAACATGGTGGGCCTAAGAAAATGGATTTGTTTATCTAACATGTTGAAAATATATAAATCTATCATTTTACTCAAAGGTAAACAGTTAAATTTTTCAACATTGGAGAATATATTGCTACTAGACTTAAATTATTGGCAAAAGCTAAACTTTCTTATAAAGAATTGCAAGAAGAAAGAAGAAAATTTAGAAAACTAAACGAAAGAAGAGATAAGCTTCCTAGAAGTACCAAAAATTACTGGGATATTATTTTCCAGTTGCAACGAAAAATATACGAATCAAGGAAAGAAATTGAAGTCCTTCAATAAACTTTTGAATAAGACCAAAAACCTCTTGATATTTTGAGCATCGGTTAGATCCGTTCTAGCTGATATCAGAGCCTGCTTGGCTCAAAAGCAGGTGAGAAAAAGGCTTATGTCACAGAGTTGGCTTCTCTTGACTAACAAGAGAGAATCCAAACTTAAAAATTATCAGTTTTTTTGTACTACAAAAGGAACTGATAAGTGGAAAGTGTGCTTTCATACAAGGCATATTCAAGAAAATCAATACTCCATTGAATACGTGTGTAGAATATTAAATACTCTCTACGACGAACATATTCATCTCCAAAGAGAGATCGGAGTAGAAGAGCTTGATCCATCAAGACCAAGCTTAATCGAGTTCCTAGATCATTTATCTAGGGATAAAACTTCTGAAAAATTTACAGAACAACTCGAGAGATTTAATCTACAGATTAATTAACTTGAGGAAATAAATTCAAAGATTGCTCGGCTTGAAATCAAGCTGGATTATCTCAAAAAAAAAAAACAATATCTAATAGATATTGAAAGAAAGTCAGTTCGCACTAACAATCTTGCAAACAATATTCATCAACAAGCAGTGGAACTAAAAGAAACTCAGGAAAACCTGAAAAAGCTTTTAGAAATTCTTATCTCCAGAATATGATGAATCAAAGAGTTGATCTAAAAGTAAAAAAGGAAGATGTTAAAGCTATTGGCTTTCATCATCCTACAGAAAAACTTGCTGAAAACGTGGAAGCAATAATTCATCAGCATAATTATACTATCGCTTATCTCCAAGAGATAAGTGTTGACCTCGAAGTTCAATTTCGAGAATTACATAACAGAATCTCAACTCTACAAAAGATTGTAGAAAAGATGAAGGAAGGGGAGAATTATGAAAGGACAAATGAAGAGGCTCTAGCTCAAAACGTGGCTAGTAAAATCATTATCCTTACTCCATCCTCCCCAACGGGAGAAGGAAGACTAAGGTTTAGTGAACCAAAGCTTCTGGAATGGAAAACAGCAAAAGCATCAAAACCTACAACTAAGAGAGATATGAAGATGCTGAATATAATCCTTAGTTAAAGGAACACAGTTTCGGTACAGTTAATAAACGCTTAAGAATTTGAGTATAATGAAATCGAATATAGTGTGAGAGAAGCATCTGCGCCTAGATTTAAATTCAACGAGATCTACAAGAAGGGATCTTTCATTATGGATTCTCATAGATTCAAGATTCTTGAATTAACTGTTCCAACCACAGGAGGAGAAACAGATATCAGATTGATAACTCCAAAAGAAGTAAATGAAGCTTTCCAGAAAAAATATTCCTATATGCATATCGGAGCAGTCCAAGTAGGAATAAAACTATTAGCTAGATATGGTATTGACTGTTCTGTTCTATGTGTCTTACAAGACGATAGAATAACAGATTTTAAGAAAAGTCTGTTAGGAACGGTTGAAGCTTCCTTGTGCAACCAAGTTGCATATTTCAATGTGTTTCCAAACTTCACAACACATCTCAAAGATGATGCACACTGTTTAAGATTAAGAATTATGACAAATGAGATTTCCATGAAAAAAGGAATGATGGAACTTGCGATATATTATCGAATCTATTATAAGTTGATGAGCTCAAATGTAACTCCTAATACCAGGTTTCTAAATAGCCCTGAGATTACTACATCTGTTCTCACCAACCCAAAAAATATTTCTCAGCAAAATCATGTCACAAAATGGCATGAAGTAACATTCCCAAGAGAATGGAATTTGACCCCTCATGTCAGACAGCTTGAAAGCTCCAATGCGTCAATTTATGAAGACATGGGAGGAAAGATAAGCTTACAGTTTCATAGGCATTCATTTGCTAATTATGAAGAAGCTAGTTCTTCTGGAACTAAATCCATCTTTGATGAAGAATCTTTTGAGGAAGAAGACACCAAAAGGCCTATGAAAATGCTTAGGGCAGGAGAATTAAAAAACTTGTATGCACAAGCTGAAATTTGTGAATCCATAGAAGAATTAGAGAAAATCATGAATGAAATTTCTCATATTCAAGTTAGAAAGAATAAAAGGAAGATTCTTCCTTATCAAACAGCAAAAGATGAGCCTCCAGGTTCATCCTCTATGGAAACAAAAGAAGGAGAGAGACAAGTTCCTCCAGAAAGTGGGCACAAACAATCCCACTAAGATCATTCGAGAAAAGAATATTAAACTTTCAAAAGGACAAGCTCCTACATGAAGAATTGGAGAACGAAGTTCTCAGAAGTATATCCCTAAAGAACCCAAATGGGGACAGTCAGCGTCTGAAAGAGAGGTTTATCTGGATTTAGACCAGGTAGGAGATAAAAGAAAGACAATAGATAACTGGGTAGCTAGTTTAAAGCTAACTCAGGCTCTAGTGTTAACAAAGTTTGCCTACGAGGATGCTCATGCATATTATGAGTCAACCTTAACTGGAATAGTCCATAAGTGGTATCAGTCTTTCAAAAAAAGTTCTCAATGGACTGATTTGGCAAGTAAGTTAGCTCAAACTAATATTCATTTTGATTTTGCAGTGCCTATCTATACACAATTTTGTGGAGATATTACGGGGCATAGTGAACAATCTAAAAAACGAGCAAAAACAAATATTCATAAATTGAGTATTTGTAACATGAGGTATTTTGAGGAATACACCAATGAGTTCCAGAACTACTTCTGCACTATTAGAGATATTGAGAATGATGATCTTATCAGAACATATTATAGAAAATTGCCAGAACCTTGGAATGATACAGTGACACAATCGTTAGAAGAAAACCCTCTTCAGTACTTTACTGTAGGAGGAATAACAGAAAAAGTTAGGGATCTCCTAAGAAAACAATGCACGGAGAACAGAAAATCCAAAACTGTAGGAGGAATAGCAGAAAGAGTTAGGGATCTCCTAAAAAAACAATGCACGGAGAACAAAAAATCCAAAACTGTCAAGAAGCAACTCAAAGGAGTTGAGAATATGTGTCCAAAAATACTGGATACCCCAACATAATGGGGATATCATATTTCAAATGAAAAAAAATACAGAAGGAAGTTCTCTGGCACCAAACATGATAAAAAAATTTGCTTCTAAAAAGAAGTATAAGTTCAGGAGAAAACCTGGATATAAGAAAGAACAATTTTCTCAAACTTCTCCTAGAAAGAGATTTTTCAAAAGGAAAAAGAAAACTAATTTTTCTTCTAGAGAATAAAAGAAATGCAGATGTTGGCTTTGCAAGGCAGAGGAACATTATGCAAATGAGTGTCCTAAAAAGGACAAGAGATCTTCTAAAGTCTTAATTGCTGAATATGATGAAGCAATAGAATATGCTAATCTAAAAGGCTTTAAAGTCGCATATTCTGATGAAGAGAATGAATCAATACATTCTCTTGAGTACCCATCAAATAGTGAAACAAAAAGTGCTTCAGAAGGTTCTGAAGAAGATGAAGAAGAAATAGGATATCGTCCTATATTTTTATTATATATACAAAATTGGAAGAGGAAGACTTCGATATTATCAGTATCGTCCATCCCAATCCGGGAAAATTCAACGGTGATTATTGCAAATACGATGATAATAATACAATTCCCATGTACTATGAAAGTACATGAGAAACTTATAATCGAGAATGCTTTATTGCAGAACTCAAAAGGAAGACCAAGGATAATAAAGCACATATCCTGGTAGAAGAGGAATATAATGTATTCCATAAAAAAGCAAGAAAAGAACCTCGAAGAGGATATAAAAACAATGAAGTTTGTAACTTCATTAAGCCTGAACAAAGAAATCAAGGAATCTCTTGACTCTCTAAATTCCATAAGCACCAATCCAATACTTGGTCTGGCAGAAGATAATCCTCTTGATTCCGTAACTGCAATAAGAAAGGTCAACTTTTTCACAGAATTACTTGATACTCTAAGAGAGCAAGCGCTAGTAATGCCAGTCCAGACAAGCATATATAGTAATTATATTACTATAGGACTGAAGTTTCCCACTTACAAGAAGTATCATCTACATGCCTTTGTAGATACCGGTTCAGGGTATAGTCTTGCTAAAAGATATGCAATCCCTGAAGAATGTTGGGAAAAATCTTCAAGAACAGTTACTGGAGTAGCGATGGAAGAAAATCAAATAGTCATGGATACTATGGCTCGAAATTTAAAGGTTTCCTTAGGGGGAGGAAATTTTACTATCAAGATCCTCTGGCAATGTGAATGCCAGACAGCTGATTTGCTGATAGGAAATGACTTTCTTCTTCAACAAACAGTAATTCAAACTCTAGAAAAGATCGGGTTTGAGAAAAACAGAAAATTTTATTGGGAATCCCGATTAACAGACGCAGTACGCGTTACAAGTAAAAGAATTGTAGACCAATATCAGAAGTCGCTAGCGAAGAGTGATGATTATAAGTCAATTTTAAAGCCTGTTTTGTTGCTACAAGAACAGCTTAAAGGGCATAGTGAAATATTGGTGAAAGAAGCAACAAGTTTAGAAGACTCTGATTCAGAGAAAAATTCTGAATATCAAATTTCTGACAATGAGAGTTCTGATGGAGAAGAAGAATACATCAGAGAGCATAACTTAAAGGTATATGCTAACAAGATAGAGCAAAAGAAAATTTCGACTCTTACAGAAATAGAAAATTTGCTGAAACCTGTTATCAGTGAAGATCCTCAACTGTATTGAGAAAGAGACCCAATATATTGTCAGTTAAAAATGCTTGATGCAAATGTTATTTGCCATGTTAAAGTCATCCCTCATTACAGAGAAGAAGATAGAAAAGAAATGGAGAATCAGATCCAAGAACTTTTAGAAAAAAAGTTAATCAGGCCTTCAAACAATCCTCATCATGCCCCAGCTTTCCTGGTGAGAAATCATGCAGAACAATTAAGAGGAAAAGCCAGAATGGTGATTGATTACAGGGATGTGAATAAAAAGACCGTTAAAGACAGTTATCAAATAGCTCAGGTGAGAGTTCTCATCAACAAGCTTAAAGGAGCAAAGTTCTTCTCCAAGTTTGATGCAAAATCAGGCTTTTGGCAGGTGAAAATGCATCCTGAGTCCATTGCTTTGACAGCCTTTGGAACTCCTCAAGGGCATTATAAATGGTTAGTTATGTCATTTGGTCTTAAGCAAGCCCCGTCTATTTTCCAAAGGAAAATGGATAATATCTTCAAACCATATTCAGATTTCTGTATAGTTTATATAGACGACATTCTTGTCTTCTCTAGAACTATGAATGAACATCTAAAACACCTGGAACAGGTGTGTAAACTTATTGTCCAAAAAAGAATCATCCTTGGACAAAAGAAGATTCACCTTATACAAGAAGAAATTGATTTCCTTGGCATTCATGTTAAGGATGGAGAGATTCGTCTCCAAGAGCACATAGTTAAGAAAATCGGCCAATTTCCTGACAATATCCCTGATGTAAAATCTTTGCAAAGATTTTTGGGAGTTGTTAATTTTGCGAGAGACTTTATTCCTCAATTCAGTGGTCTCACTACACTTCTCTCTCCAAAAACAAGCTCTAAAAAGAAATGGTCTTTCATAGAAGATGATAGTAATATTGTCAGAAAGATTAAAGAATTAACAAAAAACCTTCCTCTTTTACAGTTACCCGAAGAAAGAGATTTGATCATATTGCAAACTGATGCAAATGATTATTACTGAGCATGAGTTGTTTTAGCTGTTGCTCCAGATACAAATCATGAAAAGATTTGTAAATTTTTATCAGGAAAGTTTAACGCAGCAGAGTTAAACTATTCCACTGGAGACAAGGAAGTCATTGCCTTAATTAAAAGCATTAAGGGTGTTGAGGCATTCTTAGGAAACAGATTTGTAGTAAGAACTGATAACAAAAGAGTTAAAAATTTCAAAAACTACAAATTAACTGATGCTGCTGATAGGGGAAGAGTTCTGAGATGACAAATGTTTTTAACTCAATATGAATATGATGCTGAAATGGTTGCAGGTGACAAGAACTATTTGCCTAACGCTCTTACAAGAGAAATGGTGATGTTTGAAAGAGAATGTCGCAATCCAAGAAGCCGGAAACGTGTATCAGAGGAGAAGAAGATTTGGGAAAGATATAAGAGCGGTGATAAAACCGTAGGACCTCTCCATGACGGACTAGGTTATCAATATATTGTTTCTTATGGAGCTGCTGAGTCAAGCCAGCTTTCAAAAAGAATTAAGCCAAGACTAGATCAAGGATGGGATGAGTTGTCAGACCATTCTAGAAAAAATGCAGATCAGTCTGTTAATTCTGATGAAGAAAAGCTCGCACATGAGTACTTATTGTGTCCGAAATGAACAACCTCAACTGATCGGTCTCAGGGTAAAAGACCGGCTAGCCCATCTCAAATGGCAGATGGTAAAGGCATATCAAGTCCGTTTATGGCTGCTGCTTTGCCAAAAAGCAGAAATGCTTCTTTTAAGGCAACCAAGTCACCCTTAGTCACTGGGAAGAAGGTTATTCATGATCAGTCTTTAAAGATCTTTCAAAAACCAGTTTTCAGAACGGAAAGGCTATTACCTTTTAAACAGAAGATTATTATTGATAATATTATGTATGTGTTTTATGAAGAGAATGAAGCTCACTTGATTTAGACACTTAAAGCTTTAACAAAAGAATTGTATGGATTCCATGCATACAAAGGACAAAGGAGTACCAGCAGAAAATCAAGCAGGAAGTTCTAAGGCTGTTTACCTTGAGAATCCTGAGAGTGCTAAAATTCCAATACTAGCATTAAAAGAATCTGAATGGTATAAGTTTCATAATCTTCTAGGAGAAGGTAAAGATGTTCTTCCAAGAACATTATCAGTAGTTCCTGGCCCATATTATGGGAGATACTTGGTTGATGTTCAAGCAGAGCATCCTCAAAAACATAAGTTGTGGCTCGTGGAAAATGGATTTGTTCATAACCTTTGGACAAAAACTAATGAAGATCTGAACGGATTTCCAGATATAATAGCTGAAGCTGTTAAGAAAATTAGATCTGATGGATGTATTTTGAGATTAAAATTCATCTCTACTCCCCCAGAATGGACGGTAGTAGATGGGCAGACAAATTACATCTCTCCTTATCATTTTGTCAAGATAATCTAAAGTCCTGTTCAGAAACCAGCCGTTGCAAGTGGCAATAGTAGACCAAATCAAAGCATCTCATGGATGAAGGCTATGGCAATATGGCAATAGCCATTATCAAAGATGTGGTCTTAAGAGACTATGATTCAAGTCTTTTGGCAAGTGGAGAAAAAATAATGGTCACTTGCTATAATCATCATCCACCAGAGAACTGTGACTTTTTCACAGATCTTATGAGGAAAGAAATTGATTGCACTCTGGCTACCACCACATGGCTAGAAAAAGTTGAGAAGAATGAAAAGTATAAGATTTCTTATCCTTTTGATTCAGATCTGGATGAAAGAGGAGATGACACTGCACTTGATTGGGAAAACAGTGGTCCTAACTCTTCAACATGATATGAGGAAGATCCAGAAGAATATCACAACATAATAAATATGTTGGAAAAATGAACGGTTGCCGACGCATCAAGACAATCATCTTTTCTTTTCAAAAGAAGCTGAGTGGCTGCCAACGCATGAAGACAAACGACTTTACTTTTTCAAAAGTAAAGTTATCAGGATTAGATTCCTCTGGTCCTCCACTTTGTATAGGTGTGTTTTATTTCTTGTTTGAAGTCTGCTCCCTATAAAAGGGGCCTTATGCGTCTTTGAGAAGGCAATCGAGAGAAAACTTGAGATAGAAGTTCAAAGATCTCTCAACCTTTCTCAAGAAGTAAGATAGCCAGAATACAGTCTTTAGTATAGTGTGAGAATATTAGAGTGCTTATTGTGTGGTGTGTTGTAATCTTCTGGTGTGGAGTGTTGTGTTTACAAGTAAGTGTTTATCCTGTAACTATAAGCATGAATAACTAAACAGCTTTTAGCTGTTTATCTGAGAGGAAGGCTCTGGGTTTTGTATTTGTATTTATGTTGGTATAAATAAATCCTATCTAGTGCCCTATAATTCGTCACGAAAATATTAAGTGTTAAATATTAAATCTGCGTGTGTGCTTGTCTTATTCTGCTTTATAAATACTTTGTTTTTAAGATCTAAGTTTTTCCTTTCCAAGGCAGCAGTGATTCCGCCATATTAGTAACTATTTAGACAGGAGGTCGTTAGGTGAAATATTGGCATGTTGAAGGCTAGTTCTTAGAAAGAAAATTATAAGTTCATAAAGTAAGGTAGAATAAAAAATAAAAAATTAAAAAAAAAAACTTAACAGAATAATTACTAAAAGATAACGGAGGTATCTCACTAATAGCAAATTAAAAGTATAGGTACTACATTGATCATTTTGAAAGTTCAGGTATCATTTTGACTTTGACACAAGAGTTGGGAGACCATTGGTGAACTTTTCTCAAAAACAAAAATATATATATATTTTCTAAAAAAAATTGGGGTGTGACACCTACTTAAGCCTTATCACCTATAAGGAGTGCAACTTCCACAAGGGATGTAAGACACTCTTCCTTCCATAAAGACCCCTCTAGAAGTTTAGAGGATCGAAGCTCAAGAAATTCGCTATGCTCCTCTCACTCTCAAGCCATCAATATCTTATAAAATAGTTTACAAATTCATCAAACCCATAAAGCAGAGCCGAACCTGGATCCACCAAGTTATCCCCAATATCCTTCCCGATAGGCCGCTGATCCGATCCAAAAATCATCGTGTACCAAAGACCCCTTACTGTCGCAATCCGCCGACATAACCCGGTATATAACCGATCCATTTCTAATCCATGGCGGCCCCCCAAACAAGGATGCAGCAGTCGTCGTCCCAAATTGACTAAGGCTGAGAAAGGACCTCTCCATTCTTGTCCTCTGAGCCTGGACCACATCCATCAATCAGTAAATTTCATCCAACCACAGCGATCAGACGTCGGCAAAACCAAAGATCGGCGCCAACGCCCCAGCGCAGCTGGACGAGAAGGAGAGAAAATTTTCTTTTGCGAAGCCTAGTTCCTACTTATACGGAACAAGTCGAGAGAGAAAAAATGAGCCCTTGTTTACATCGAGAAAAAATTTGGTAAAAGAGTAAGTTATTATCAAGAGCTACTAAAATTTGTAGCATCCAATAGCTTCGATTCAATCTCTACAATTCGTAGCACTTCACAATGTTGTAGAGAAAGCAAAGATAATGCAAAGACAATGGAGAAATGCTGATTATCTGACCAAACTGACATAACAAGACTCAAAAGCCTTAAGCTAATCATTTTATACATGTCTCCTGCTTTCTTAGATGCTTTCGAAAGACGAAATAGTAATGAATATATATATGCACTAGTAAATAAAACATGTCTAACAGTGCTTTAGATACCACCCGCGCATTGTTACGTGTTAAGATTTCTTGATGATGAACAATATTTAATCCCCATCTCACGCCTCCCATGCCACCACATTTTCTAAATCTATCGCCGATTCTCTCGTCTTCCCCTATTTTTCCACAAACACATCTATCTTCCCCAAATTCACCACCAACATCATGGCCTCCATGCCTGCAAAATCCACCGCTCACCTCTAATTCTACCACCTCCTATTCCGCCACCTGCACAAAATTCACCATCAACCTCATAGCCTCTACCATTCTTTTTCAATTCCACCACCATACCATGGCCTTCCCTGTGCCAAAACCCACCATGGACACCTCTGACCCCATGCCCACAACCAAGTATAAAATGAAAAATAAAGAAGTAACAAAGTTTTCAATGACACAAACGTCTTTTTAATCAGAACAATTGAACATTTGTAAATAAATTTGCATTAAGGGGTAACACAGTCTTTTTGGATAGTGATATGAATGCAATATTATGATGGTAAGATATATTATGAAGAATTGGAAATTAATATTTTTATTTATGTGGCATGACACATAGGTTTAGTCTACAAATTTCTTATAGGACAAATAATAAACATAAATCCCCTCAAAAAAATAATAATCATAAATCCGATGAGATTTATTGGCAAGTTTAATTACTTGCACCCCTATATATGAAGTATGAGCTCAGGTAGATAGTATATCAAAATTTCCCCACAACATCATAAAGATGAAGTAATCAACATCTCTAATAGTGGTATTCATATTTTTGATTCAAAGCACCTTTGTTCGAACGAGTCATTGCAACGATCTTATTGATGACACATGCAAAGGGACACCAAAGCCCGTCCTCTGTGTCTCCGTTCTCAGAGCAGACCCCCGAAGTGAAGGGGGTGATGTGAATGATTTTGCCTTTATAATGGTCGGTGAAGTCGAAGTTAAGGCATCTGATGCCATGCAACAGATCGGTCGGCTAAGTAAAACCAAACCTGTAAGTGATTGTCGAGAAAATTATGTTGTCGTTGTTCGAGATGACATACCCCAAGCCGAGGATGCGGCTAAGGGCGGAGATGCCGGCAAGGCGACGCAACTCATGAATGACGTTGTTGGTAAGGCTGATTCATGCGAACGTGGTTTTCACGGCCGTTCTCTTCTAACTAAGTGGAACAATGCTGTAAAAGATTTCGCTTCTGTGGCTGCAGCATTATCAAGCAAGATTTAATTGATGTAATCATTGTTAACGTACTGTTTCACTAGCTGAATTAAAACATGCTCATTTGATGTATTCACCATTTACTGTATTGGTTTACTAGTTTACTAGCTCAATAAAACACAATGTTCGCGTATGTCAATCGATATTTTTTTTTTCTTGGTTACAAACGGGGCCTAAAAGACTCTAAAAAGAGAAAGAAAAAAATTACAGATTAAAATGTCAATCGATATTCTTTTGTTTGAATTTACTTTCTTTTTAATTGATATTTGAGTTTTATATATTTTTCTTAGTAATCTATAAGTCCCATGTATACTGTCACATAGATAAATCAACTAAGTAGATCTATATGGTCGAGACCCTCACTCTAACTCCTAAAATAAA
>NC_020493.1:24867064-24875441 GCF_000184155.1 Fragaria vesca subsp. vesca | reverse complement strand
CCTTAAAACAGAAAGCAGAGAGATTGGGGGGCCTAGGTTTTAGACCCCAATTCCTGGGAATCACAATCTCAACTTGGCAAGCTTAGCCGCGGCATCAGCCACACGGTTTGCCTTTCTAGGAATCCAATTCCATCTCAATCCCTTGAACATTGGCTTCAGATGCATTATCTTACTAATAATGGGGGAGATTTTCCAGCTGGTTGTCAGAGGGTAGCTGTTTAAAGTCTTGATGATGTCTTGACAGTCACTTTCAATCACTATATTCTGCAAACGGAGGTGGGCAGCAAGTTGGAGGGCTCTAAGAGCAGCATCTGCCTCCACCTCCATTGCTGAGTTGTGAGAGCCATGCAGACTTGCCCCAGCAATGGAAGACCTTCTATAGTTCCTCACAATGATACCTATCCCACTAGTGAGGTTCGAGGACTTCCAAGCACCATCAATGTTGATTTTTACCTCAGAAGGAAGAGGGGGACACCACAAATCACATCGAGCTTGGTTTGAGAGCCCATTTTCATCATTCTCTTCAATAGACTTGGCCTCCATCCAGTGTGCATAGCTCCTGTTGACTTTATCAATAACCATGGCAGGATTTGGCTCACCTCCCTTCATAACCACTTCACATCTATGTTTCCAAATCTCCCACAGATGAAGGCAAACATAAGAAAACATATCATTATCACCCAATAGCAGAGAGTTTCTGTTTTGATGCACCTCCATGAGCCAGTTATCTAAGGTTCTAATCCTTCCCCTATCCAAAGCATAATTAAGGGAAGAGCCGAACCAAACTGCTGAGGTCCAGTTGCAAAGAAGAAGACAATGCTCAGTTGTCTCGAGTTGCTCACCACAGATTGAGCAAATAGGAGACTTAACCACTTTTCTCTTAAACAAACTCCAACAAGTAGCAAGAGAATCCGTCAGAGGCCGCCACAAGAAATTTGAGATTTTCGACATCAAATTTGGTCTTCATATAATTTTCCAAACTTTACCATCGGTTTGGTGAGAGGAGGAAGGCTTGCTCTGTGATTTTACGTCTTCTAGAGCTGAGAAAAGTCTATGGTAGCTCGATTTAACTGAATACATCCCATTTTTGGAGTGAGGCCCGATCATAATATCCTCCTCATCCACTGTACCAATCGGAATGGCCTTAATAGCTTTGCCATCACTCTCTTGAATAAAAGGCTCAATGTGTGAAATATTCCAATCACCATTATCATCAATGACCTCAGAAACTAGCAGCGGGGTGAACCTGTTAGAGGTGTCTGTGGGGATGATTTTTCCACCATTGCAATTTGGCACCCACCTATCAGCCCAGACATCAATGCTCTTCCCATTCCGAACTTTCCAAAGAACATGTTTGCTAATAGTTTATCTGCCAGTCAAAAGACTATTCCAAACCCATGATGGTCTAGCACCTTTCTTAGCATTCAAGAAAGAGGAGTTATGGAAGTAACAAGCTTTCACAATTCTTCCCCATAATGAATTAGGATTCTTGATCAGTCTCCAACATTGCTTGGAAAGCAGCGCCAAGTTGTAAGTATGGAGGTCCTTGAATCCCAGTCCACCATCAGCCTTATTTTTGCATAAAGATTTCCAAGCTTTCCAATGGATTTTCTCTTTTGATTCAGTGTACCCCCATCAGAATTTGGAGATGTCTGAATTGATTGTATTGCACAGAGTGATTGGCATGAGGAAAATAGACATTGGATATGCCGGAACAGCCATCGCCACTGCTTTGATGAGAACCTTTCTTCCAGATTAGGATAGAACGTTGGCTTGCCAGCCATCAAACTTTACTTGGATCCGTTCCCTTATATAAGTGAGTGCCTCTCGTTTTGAGTTTCCCCAATGAGTAGGAAGGCCAAGATACACTCCAGGCTCTGAAGCAATAGGGATGTTGAGAACCCTCGCAATACTGTCTTGAGCATCAGTGGGGGTGTTTTTGGAGAAGAACAATGAAGATTTGTCAAAGTTGATTGACTGACCCGATGCCTTGCAATAAGACTCAATAATCGAACTCAGAACCTAACAATTATGGGTCGCAGAGATGATCTATACATTAGTATCTAAATACTAGACGGTGGAGATGTGAAAATTCGATTGAAAAATGAGTGTAAAGTGGAAATCCGCACCGTAAGAATAAATGCGAACGTCCGCAGCTGAGAAGCGTTGTATATATATATATATATATATATAAATATATATATACAATTTTTCTCAGCTACGAACGTCCGCACCAAAGTTTTGGTGCGGATTTCCATTTTTGCACCACTTTTCGATCGAATTTCCTCATCTCCACCGTCTAGTATCTAGATAATATTGTGTAGATCATCTCTGTAAAATTTCAGTCAATTTGGTAATCATTAAGGCCCTCAAATCTAAAAACAAATGGACGCACTGAATTCTGTCCGGTTTATGTTTATATACACCAGAAAAACACAATTTTGAGGGTCTTAACGATCACCAAATTGGTTGAAATTTTGCATAGATGATCTACACAATATTATCTAGATACTAGACGGTGGAGATGAGGAAATTCGATCGAAAAGTGGTGCAAAAATAGAAATCTGCACCAATCCGCAGCCGAGAAGGGCTGTATATATATATATATATATATATAGTTCCCTTCTAGAGCGGTTGAAATTAAAGTGTGGTGCTCCTCATTTCGCTTATTTTTAAATCACATTTTCACATCTCTACCATTCAGTGTCGAAAACATAGTGTATAGATCATTCCTGCAAAGTTTCATCTAATTTGGAGATTATTTGAGTTTCTGTAATTGTGATTTATACGAACGGTTCCGCTTGGACATATTTTGTTCAGTTGATTCATTTAATCTAATTCGGTACCAAAATGATCTCCAAATTGGATGAAACTTTGCAGGAATGATCTACACACTATCTACACACTATGTTCTAGAAACTGAATGGTGGAGATGTGAAAATGTGACTTCAAACATAAACATAATCCACATTCACGAGTTACGTAAAAATTTAATCATGCAAAACAACTTGTATATACATAAGCTATCTTAATGCTGCTAACCTTGTAGTGTAACAGTAAATGTCCAAATCATCCAACTTATTAATCAAGAAAACACCTAGGAGGCTAGGACCATCGCGAGTTACGTAAAAATTTAATCATGTAAAACAACCTGTATATACATAAGCTATCTTAATGCTGCTAACCTTGTAGTGTAACGGTAAATGTCCAAATCATCCAACTTATTCAAGAAAACACCTAGGACCCTCCTACGTAGAGGAGGCATCTCCAGGGAAAGTAGCTAAGATGCCCAACAACATTCAACCCAAGTTGACTCAAACCTAGTGACTCGACCCAAAGCCTAGACTCAAATTAAGTAGCAAGCCTGGCACCATAGCTGAATCAAGGCCCAACGCCCTTATTAGTTCGTGTCCGCTCTCAATAGACACCATTACGTCGAAGGCAGCGTTAATAATGCGCCTTCCCACTTGACACACACTTGACATCGGAAAGACATCCTCTAAGCGGCCCGATCATAGATTGTCGTCGGTATTATGCTCGAAACCCTAGGTTTTGACAATGGCGGACACAGTGGGGGGCCAACAAGGGCCACTTCCCCCACTCGGATTTTAACACTTGACACCATGTTCAGTTTTTTTTCACTTGTTTTTCTTTAGCGGTTATGCAGGTATTTTACCGCATCTCATCCCACTTAATTATATTTTTGTGCTATGTGATTGTAATTGTTATATTTGTAAGCCCAAAACCTTTTATATTCTCTGTTTTCTTCGTTTATCGTCCAAAATCCCAAAGCATAAGAGTCCAAAAATCCCCAAATTCTATTTGTTTTTTCTAAGTTGATGAGCTGAGCATGGTAGTCTTTAGTCTATGTATGAGATATATTTGGATTACTTTAATGCACTTTACATCTCCTGTATATTTAGAAGTCCATGTTCTTTTCTTTCTTTTTCTTTTAGTTACATGAAGTTGTATGCTATTGTTGTTTTGGTGAAAATTTGTTCATAAATGAGTTACATAAAATTTGCCCCCAGAGAAATATTTTCCTGTGTCCGCCACTGAGTTTCGGTATGAGGAGCTCTGTATTTCATGGAGCCGTGAGAGAATATTTGTTTGGGATTATGTACCCAGAAAACAAAATTATATGATTGGCAATCTGTTCCCACAGGTTCTCATGCTAGATGGGTTAAACCCAATTTTCATTTTCTCAAATTAAATGTGGATGCTGCTTTGAATGATGAACATGGTGTAAGAGGAATGGGTGCAGTATTACATAATGAAAATGGTGATCGATCTCTTGCTAGCTGTTTCAAAGGGTTTTCATGGACGATTTAGAGTTAAGGCTGCTGAAATTTATGCAGCTTTGGGATTACAAGTGCTTTCACAGTCAGGTTACCGCACCTTTGATCTCATTTTGGAATCATATGCTTTATCTGTTGTTAATGTTCTTTGCAAACCAAAGGATGATTGGTCTGTGGAGGGTATGTTACTTGAAGAGGTGTCAAACATGTTTCACCTTTTCTCTTTTGTTCTATGTACATATGGCCCAAGAAAATATAAGGTAAAATATTGTATAGTCCTTATGGTTTAAAGTCGACATCTGTTTAGTCTTTATAGTTTTATTTTAATCTGAATAGTTCTTAAAGTCATGATTTTTCATCCAAATAGTCCTTATGGCCTTTAACTGAGAAAATTGTCGGAAAGACTATATGGATGAAAAATTATGACTTTAAGGACTATTCAGATTAAAATAAAACCATAAGGACTATTTGGATGAAAAATTATGACTTTAAGGACTATTCAGATTAAAATAAAACCACAAGGACTAAACAAATGTCGACTTCAAACCACAAGGACTAAATAAATTTCAATTCAAAATGCAATCAGGCAACACATGCTTTGGTTAAATACACTTTTTGTTTCCTGTATTTCAATTTTAGGTAGAGGACGGACCACAATGGTTTTCCGATGTACTTAACATTGATGTGTCTATCTAATCTATCATCAATGAAAGTTCTTATTCTTAAAAAAAAAAAAAAAAAAAAAAAACAAATGATCGACCTAGATTGATTATGATTACGAAAATCCGATTGGAATCGTTAGGTTTAATTCATTTGGGTCGGCGAGATGGTAAACATCAACGCCGTCGGGGTCCTAGAAAATCAGTCGGGGGATGACATCAGATGAGGTTATGTAGAAGCCATCGGAAGGGCTGGAGTAGTGAGAGGCTGCTAGAGCTTAATTGGAGACAATTACAAGATCAACTGTATTGGATTAGTGGGACAGATTTGTTTGTGGTCGGGTTCTGCATGTGGCGTGGTCATCATATACTCGATCGAAGATGATATACTCCTTAATTTTGCATTATTTGGGTCTCGATCTTGAAAATGCAGGCATTCAATAATTGGAGCTCGACCCAAATCAGGTGATACTTCGGAGCTACGGGTAGTACTCTCACTCTCTCAGCCATGGCAAAACTTTATGGGTTGCTCTGAAGCTGCCCTTTCAATTAAAGAATTAAAATCAACGAAATTGGCGTAAATTGAGAGATATTTTGGGGTTTTTGGAAGACTGCTCATGCAAAACCCATTGAGGGAATTGAAGAAGAAGAGGAGTGGCTTTTGGTTGCGCTGGCTTTCGATTTGGGAGTCCTGGTTAATTGCTGTGTGTTTGGTTTTGTGAAAAATTACGAGGGAGAGAAAACAAAGGAAAGATTTGTTGTGTTCAATCACTCAACATACCTATAGTTGTAGTAGATCCGCTGTAGAACTCCTAGTCTCCAACTGGGGTATAGATAGAGAAGTTTGGTCTGGTGTGAACTTTGACCAGTGGCAAGAAAATACAAGAACATTTTAGGGGTAAATTTGAAATTTTGATGAACTAAAGAGAGAAAGGACGTGTGGTTTATAAAAACGGGTGTGCAGATTTCAGAACCTTTTATTAATTATTACTGTCACATAATATCAAACAAGCTAGATAGATATCAAAGCAACAATCTCACAATTGCTGCAGCCACAGCTCCAAGTTTCTGAGAAGCGTTGTTTAAATCTGTCATAGGAGAACGCCCTGAAAAGTAATCTTCACACGACTTAGCCTCGATGACGGTGTCGTCCATGCCTTGCTCTGCAAACTTAGGGTCACCTTTGGTTAAAGCTTCAATCGCAACAGGGACATCAGCAACTAAAACTCCGTTGTAATTGCTCTTGCAAGAGCTTAAGGCTTGGTCTCCAGGCCTTTGCTTAAGCAAATGGTTTATCTTGTTCGCACATTCAGTTGCCTTGGCCTTCACAACATCCACCATTATGAGAGCCAAGCCTGTGACATCTGCGCTGGCGCTGAGAGGGTGTGCTTTGAGAGAAGAGACACAAAGATCGTGATACGGTGTTTGTCTACATGTTTGTTCAATGAGATTGGCATCGCCATGGCTTATTGGAACAAACACAGATTGAATGACAAGAACGAGAGCTGCTACATATATTGAATTTCTCTTCATCATCTTTGCAGGATCAAAGTGTTTGAGAAGTTGATGCTTTTTCTTGTATTGAGATGGTTAATATGTGAAACTGAAGGTTTCAATCGTCCGTTTATATGCTGGAGTAGAATGTGTTGTATATAAGTTTCCATTGATACGTTTTAAAAAAAAAATCTTCTCTTCTGACCGGCCATATCAGATTTCATTGAACATGGTCAAAGAGCTGAGATGAGAACGTTCATTTTGTGAATAACCGAAAGTGGGATATGTTTTAATGACCTAATAAAATCACATCCTTAGGGATTTTCTTACAGTAATGGTAATTCATTTGACTCTCTTCCAAATTGAAGAAAGCATCCTTTCAAAAAAAAGAAGAAGAAGAAAGGATAAAGGAAATAAAATGAGTTAATTCTTAATTCTGAATCTTTAATAACATGTGCGAACCAAAATTAGGGAAAAGTTTTCAGCTTTCCCCTGTTTTGGAGGCAGAGTGTGACTGATAGCTATAATTAGCTTTGGTAAAACGATGAGCATGCATTAGTGCATTACAACTTTAGAGAAAGCTCATCTATCATTAGACCCCCTACCATTGCAGAACTGCAAATTAAGCAAGAGGGCCTAATGAAATTGCTCTTTAAATTCCAGAACTAAAAGCTGATCAAAACTTCAAGTAACACTACCAACTTGAGGAACCGACATTGTTGAAGTTCATAGTTGTTATGAAGCAGCAGAACAAGTATAAATCGCTAGAAATGTATTCTTTATCTACTAATCTATAGAAACTGTCACAAAATTCTGAAGCAAATTTGAACACAGCTGCTAAAGAGCTAGCCGGAAAATGCTGTTTTCTAACCAAATTCCAAAGCCAATGCAATAAGTAAAATCAAGTCCAGTATTAACTCAACCCATAATCATAACATGTATGCCTGTTTCACTCTGTTACCAGATTTCACCAACACCAAAAATAAAAATCATATATACCAAGACATGTACAATCTACTTCTATGCATCTAAGAAGCTAAGGCGTACAAAACATAAAAGGGCTCAAAGAATCAGAGAGTACAACCACAGAAGAGGAAGAAGAAGCAGAGCATGGCAGCCAAAGCCAAGGACTCCACCACAGTCACCAAGGTCCACAGCACATCATCAACTATCGAAAAATTAAACCATATCCTGAAGCTCGAAAAGTTCAAGTTCCACCCCGTAGTAAAGTAGGAGAAATCAAACACTCCCGGCCACCTGAAACTTCCAGCTGACGGCAACGAGAGATCCAGCTCTTCCAGCCACCGGAAAGCTGTGGAGAACCACGCCGCCATCACCGATGATCTTCACCTTGAATCTCAGAAACGTTGCTTAATATCTCCCTAGCATCCCTCAAAGCTGGAACTATGGAATCAAAGAAAGTACGATATGCTTTCTGGTGAGGTTTTTTAGTTAGATATGTGTTGAAATATGGATTTAGGGCATATATATCTGCATAGACACGTGTTCCAGCTAAGTATGATTGACCCTGTTGCCAATCGGGTGCTAAAATAATCCGACTTGTTATAAAGTGATATACAGATTCTACTCTATGACAGGGTCGTAAGCATATATATGTGGGGATAGGCATCTAGTTCTTTCTCTCCATCTCTTTTCCCATTTTATATGAAACTAAAATGACTAAATTCCAATGCTGGAAGCTCCTGGGAGCTGGCAGAAAGTGAAGCAATCTTATATTCTTATTGGTTAGAGCTTGGATTTTGGTAGAGGTATATTAACAGTTGCCGATCACTGTTTGAAGGGAAGGTCGATTTTGATGGCCCTCATATGGTAGCTGACTTGTAGGTGAACAAATTGATCTCCATGTTTATTTGATTGTAGTAATTTTTTTTTTTTTTTTTTTTTTTNTTTTNTCTNTNTNTNTNT
>NC_020493.1:24827782-24866721 GCF_000184155.1 Fragaria vesca subsp. vesca | reverse complement strand
CAAACTTTTGAAAGTCTTAACGATCACCAAATCATATGAAATTTTGTAGAGGTAATCTACTCATATAGACCTAAGATATGAATGGTGGAGATGTAAAAATTCAATTGGGAAGTGGTGTAATGCCCTATCCCTAGAAAGTGGCCAAAAATAAGGATCCCTCAATGGAAGGGGGCTGTATATATATATATACACACACAATCCCCTTCCAGAGAGAGATCCCTCTTTGAAATTAAAGTGCGGGACTCCTTATTTCGCTCATTTTCAGGTCGTATTCCCACATCTCAACCGTACAATGTCTAAAACACAGTGTGTAGATCATTCTTGCAAAGTTTCTTCAAATTTGAAGATCATTTGGGTACCGAATTAGATTAAATAAATCAACAGAACAAAAATTGTCCAAACAAAACCGTTCATGTAAATTACGATTACGGAAGCTCAAATGATCTTCAAATTTGATGAAACTTTGTAGGAATGATCTACACACTGTGTTTTAGACATTATACGGTTGAGATGTGGGAATACGACTTGAAAGTGAGTGAAATAAGGAGTCACGCACTTTAATTTTAAAGAGGGATCTCTTTCTGGAAGGGGACTGTATATATATACACTTTTCTTGCAAATATTATATAACATAAAGTGTGGTATTTGTAACAAGTTGTTAACGTGTTGGGTTCTTCGATTGGTTAGGTTAGGCTGCTTAGTGTCCTTGATGATGTACTTAGACAATGAAGTTTTAAAATTCTAGATTGAATGGACAATTGCATCTTTCTTGACCTCAAAGCAAGTAGATTTTTCTTTATTTTTGATTTTTTGAAAGGCAAAAAAGATCAACAACAAATCCTATTGAGAAGTAACTTGTATTCTATTTCATCAAGGTTGAAAACTTATGAAGAGTAAAACAAAATAAAAATAAATTGAGTCATTTCCATTAAATATATCAAGTTCATGAATAATATGGTAATCATCCTCAAAAATATGGAGTCACTCCTCATTCATATTCAACAATCCTATTGAGAAGGGAGATGTAAGAAGAAAGTAACAATGGAGATATTGATAGTTTGAATAGGAAGGACATTTCATTCAATCTTGAACCCTCCCTCACAATTAGGTTGCTCTGATCACTCACAATTGTTAGAGACGCATAAATCCTTATAACACAATTGCAAAGTCTATGCTTTTCAATGTGAGATTCACTAAGGACACTAACATCTCCTTATTCGGGTCAGATTTCCGATTTCGGGTATCAACCCGAAATTATTTAACAGGCTATCAGGTACCGACCCGACCCGACCCGACCCAACCACATGTCGACCCACTATCCAGATAAAGAAAACCCTAGGGTTACAGACGTGAACGTCGCACGCGTCCCTCGCACGTGTGATGAGGTAACCAACATGAAGCGCCGCAGGAGCCCTATAAGCACAAAAATACATACAGGCCAACGATAACCGTCCGATCTCCCACCACGTCACGGATCCGCGTGAACCCGCTTTTGAACGGCTGAGATCACTGGCTTGCAGAGCTACTGGTAGAGCGAACCAAGAAGCTCCCCTCTCTCTCTCTCGTTCCTTCTCTCTCTCTATCTCACTCTCTCTATAATCCAACTCCCCAATTCGGTTATTTTCCAGAAAACAAACACCAAAATTCTCTGCAAATTTTCTCTGAAATTGGGAGAGATGAAGATTATGGAGGAAGTTGTGGAGGAAAACGAAGTGAAGCCTTTGACTGCCGAGGAATTGGAGCAGTACGAGTCCGTCTCCGAGTCCTCCGACTCTGACTCCGACGACGCCCTCGAAGACGAGGAAGAGGACGGCGACGAAGATGAGGATGACGACGACGACGACGACGGGGATGACGACGACGATGAGGAGGATGAAGAGGACGACGACGACGACGTCCAGGAGGTCGTTCAGTCCTCTGGTGGCCCTCCGGTTCAGTCAATTGACGACGACGACGACGAGGATGAAGAAGACGAGGAAGACGCTGAAGGCGGCGGCGACGACGACGACGGTGAGGGGGATGACGACGACGATGACGACGACGGCGAGGGCGAGGATGAGGTAATTAGACGAATCTTCTCCTCCTCCTTTTTTATTTTCAATTTGATAAAGTAGCTTTCAGTACTTTCTGGTTTGAAATTTTCAGATCTGGTACTATTTTTTTTAAATTTTATTATATGGAATTAATTGATCTGATTTCACTGCTTTTTGATCTGAAAGTTCAGTTGAGCATGAACAACATTGAATTTCTACTTTTTTTCTGTAGTCGGTGAATATGTAGTTGATTCTCAATGTTTTTTTTTTTTTTTTTGCCAGATCTATTTTATATGGATCTATAGCAGTCAGTTTTACATAGATCTGGATGTAGTCTTTTGGATACTCTGTGCTTCAGAAACTGTTCATAGCTATTACTAGGGTTCATTCTATTTTTTCTTCTTCATGGAATTAGCTGACAGGTAGTTGTATTCAGATCTGAAACAATTGTATCTAGTGTATTAATATAACTGTTTTTTATACAGCCCTTTATGACTATAGCTTCAGATCTAATACTACTTTGACGATGACAAATAGTTATTGCAGAGCAGATAGTTTACCTTTTCAATTTCCCCTTCTGGATATTTCTTCTGTTTTTTATGCCTTTGGCAAACATATGAAACCTTAACTCGTGAAATTGTTCATGTTAACAGAACACTCTGCAACTTTTATTAATTTCAATTCCCCTCTCCTCATTGTCTTTGTTGCTTGTAAATTTTCCCCCTTTATTTTAAAGTGACGAAAGCTGGATATTACTTTTCTGCAAATTTGTCATTTAGTTCACTGCTGCTCCTTTTTGCTTTAGCTCATTTGATAAATTGGGAAAATGTTCAGATTTTTTCATTTTTCAATTTCTAAGATAATTCTCCTTGATGAAGAAGAACATCTTTAGTAAATTACTCTATTATTGAATTGTCCACCCACAGTGAATTATCAACTTTTTGAAGAACAAAGCTGGATGTTTTTGTCCTTTAATTGAATTGGTTGAATGGTAGTTTCTCCTTACATCGCCTTTGTAGAGTAGTTGTGTACTTGATTGATAGTACCCTTTTTCCATTTCTTGATTATGCATTTGTTTTTATATGTATGATTATCTGCTATTGGAACCGTGACTGACACCTTGAAATTGACAGGATGACATTGGGACTGAATACCTTGTTAGGCCAGTAGCCCGCCCTGAGGATGAGGAAGATGCAAGTGATTTTGAACCTGAAGAGAATGGAGAGGATGAAGATGTTGAAGATGAAGAGGATGACGATGACACTGGTGGGAAGGTTGAGGCTCCGCCAAAGAGAAAGAGATCAGACAAGGACGATTCAGACGATGACGACGACGATGATGGTGGTGAGGATGATGTGAGACCCTCCAAGCGATAGGGCTGGGTCCCAATCTTGTTCTTGGTTTGAGGACTGACTGACCGTTAACAACTAGGTCAATCTCTCTCTCACTCTCACTCTATCATCTCTATCTATCTCTTAAAAACTCATGATCTGATCGTCTTGTTTGTAGAAAGAAGGATTAGGATGTGTTTCCTAAATTCTGTGCTGGTTCTTGTTGCTGTATTATCCAAATCATGGTGCAGTATAGTTTTTAGGTTTATATTCAGCATCTGTTAATGCTCTAGTGTTATGTTAATGTGGATGATTCGAAAGAGTCTGGTGGTTTAGGATTTATGTAAGAGTTTTAAAGAACTTGGATGAACTTTGTAGCTTTTGTTACTCTTATCTTCATCATCTATTAGGTTGATTGCAGCTTTCTGTGGTAGGGCCTTTTTGCTCATCATTTTTTGGTTGGTAGTTCTCATCTCATTATGAATGCAGCATAATGAATCCTTCCCCTGAAGGATTATCAATACCCCTCCTGCCCATCAACTATTTATTTTTTATTTTTCATTTAAGTTTTTGTTTTGGGTGCATTTATGCATTATGAAAATTATAAAGTTGAAGAAAAAAATTCCATGGGTGCTTCATTGCTCTAATTTTTACCTTTTTGGTAAAATACTAATTGGATGGAGTTTGGCATTTAACAAATATAATGAAAATTTGATGTGGAATCAGATATCACTGTGAGCATGATTAAAATAAAGAGAACAAAAAATAAACAAACGACTGTCCCAAAATGGTTAGGCAAGGTAATTAAAAAATTGAATGAATAATGATAGTGGATCGGGTCGATTACGACTTGGAGATACTTCGTTCTTCAGTGTCGGTCATGGTGTATTTTATTTTCGTAATGTCGGCTAATATTGGGGTTTCAGTAAATAACTCATTGTTTACGTAAATATGATGTAACAGATGACGACCTGGAGGACAAATGGTCCCTTGGGGACGTCGTCGTTTCCTCTCTCATTGATCACCCCAGGTGAGTAGTAAATGAAATTACTGTTACATGTTTAAGATTAATTCCGGTGACGTGACATTGTTCATGACCTTAATTTTACTGTGGTGCCCCTTAGCAGATGAGTATTTACGGGTGCACCGACTGGGGCAGTTGATGATTCATCACCGCAAAGTTGTATTGTCAATTACCATTATACCCTTCACTCTGTGCAAAGCGATTTGAGCCATTTGGAGTAGTATGAAAAATAGTAGTTTCGCCGGCATTGGTCATTCGAAACAAAAATAACAATACAGTTCGTGTGCCAGTATGCACGTGGCATGTCACATGTCTCTCCACAAGCACTTCGAATTTTGAAATCATTCTTCCTTAGAAAACAAGGGAGTTGTGGATTTTAGTTGTAATTTCTTTCTTTTTTTTCCTTGAAAAAAAACTAGTGCAAGAACAGGGATATGCTTCAACTCAAGTAATGAAAAGGTGGATAAAACAAAGATAGATTGAAATAATTAAACTACTTAATCGGATAACGAGTGAATTATTCGAATCACTGTAAACTGTATTGATTTTAAAGTGAATCGTCGAATAACGAAAAATGAAAGTACAAATTATAACATTATCGGTTGGATAAAATAAGAAATGGTTATATTTGTATTCAAATATAGACCGATAGATAGCTAAAATCTTTTCAATTATTACCTGAACATGATCAAAATTGTAATTTCTTATGACATTTTGGACAAGAAATGTTTATAAAGTAACCACAATGAACGGCTTAGTGATCAGTTCTGACCAAAACAGTGAACCGTATACAGATGTTCAGTTTTTCTCGTACATCACTCATTAGCTTAGAACAGAAACAATAAAACCTACTGATTTATTGACGATTTAATCGAATAATAGTTGAAAGAAATGGCGCTATCACACCAAAACAAGGGTCTCGTCTCATATTTCGAAAAATAAAAAAAAAGTAGCCGAGTATTTGTATATTTCCATCCTACTCATATGGTTGTGACTCATTAACTCACCGTCTCCTTCTCTCTTTCCATCTCAATCCCACTCTGCAAAACGCGCTCGTTTTTTCCCACATCCTCTTCACCAATCAATCAACACCCCCCTATATTTCCCACACATTATTAATAATTACATTCCGCCAATAATCTCGATTTAGATTTGCTCAGCCAAATCCGAGATCTGTGAAATGCTCGCTCTTTGATCTCCGCCATTGATCCCTACCTCTCCAAAAATGGAGATCTTTAGCCCCATAACTGTCGGCCAGGTACTCTTTCCTCTACTTCGTTTCTGGATCCTTCTCTGATTTGAGTGCTTGCGTTTCTGAATCTGTGTGATTTTGGCTCAGAAACAGTAACGATTTAGTTCTGTGTGTCATTGCAGGTCTCGTTGTTGCTTGGAGTTTTACCTATTCTTGGAGCTTGGATTTACTCCGAGTTCTTGGAGCACAAGAAGAATTCACTCTCCACCAAATTGTGAGCTCTAATTGTTTTTTTTAGAGTATTTGTGCTTGTGATTATGTATGAAAGTGATTTAGTGAAGTTAGTGTCTGTGGCTGAATGAGATTTTGAATTTGATACTAGTAGGTATTCCGAAGTGAATTTGGTTGAAGTTGAGAAAGATGCGGTTAAGGAAGATGACAGAGCTGTGTTGTTGGAGGGAGGAGGCCTTCAATCTGCTTCTCCGAGAGCTCGAACTCCGTCTACCGCCTCGCCTATTTTCAGGTTTGGAAATGGTGATCGTTTAACTTGTAAGGTGAATTCATGATTGTTGTATTGTGTGCTTACTGTTGTTGTTGTTGTCCGTTTAGGTTCATGTTGATGGATGAAGCTTTCTTGATCGAAAATCGGTTGACGTTGAGGGCAATGTAAGTGGAGTTTAGTGAAGTAGATGAGATAGAAAAATGTGTTTTTCTGGTTATTAGAATGATGAACTATGTTCTTTTTCGTTTTTTTTTTTTTTTTTTTTTTTTTTTTTTTTCGTGCAGATCTGAATTTAGTGCTCTTTTAACATACTTCTACTTATGTGATCGTACGGATTTCTTCAACTCGTCAACAAAGGTGACATTGATGACTTAATCCTGTTATTTTATCATCTTCATTGGGCTTGTTTGATTACAGGAGGCTTAGTTGTATTGCAAATGGAATAATTAACAATATGAAAGAACCAGTAAAAATATTGAAATTCAATTATTTTCTTGATTCTTGACTGTGGTCTGTATGTGCAGAGTTACAATCGGGATCTTTTCATATTTCTGTACTTCCTTCTCATCATAGTCTCAGCCATGACTTCTTTCACGATACATAATGAGAAGTCTCCACTCACTGGGAAGTCCATACTATATTTGAATCGGCATCAAACTGAGGAGTGGAAGGGCTGGATGCAGGTAATGTACTTGTACTCTTTTATAATGAATGCTTGTTTATTAGGAATAAGATCATGGATTCAGCTTGTTCTGTTTGTGTTATTATATGTAGGCTTGTGTATGATGAACAAGATCGTTGGTTATGCAATACTTTTAGAAGTATTACTCGCTAGTAAAATTGAAAACCTATATCAGTGATAGCAACCTTTAGTGAAGGTGTATAGCGACCAAAGCATGTTTCTATCACCTATGGAGCAGTTTTTTTTCAATTTGTAATCCTGTTATTTTCAGCATAAAACTACCAGACTGTCAAAGTGCTTAAATGTATTAAACTAATTGCCTGTAGGGCTTGTAAAATATGGTCTTACTCTGTGTTCTTCTATGTTTCAGGTGTTATTTTTGTTGTACCACTATTTTGCTGCAGCAGAATTTTATAATGCAATCCGAGTATTCATTGCTGGATATGTCTGGATGACTGGATTTGGAAACTTTTCTTATTACTATGTTCGCAAGGATTTCAGCCTAGCAAGGTTTGCACAGGTATGCAATCCCCCAGGTCTCAAATATGTCCACTTTGTTGTCAAATTATGTATCTAACATATCTTGTTCCTTCTTATTTAACAGATGATGTGGCGGCTTAATTTCTTGGTATTGTTTTGCTGTGTGGTCCTCAACAACAGTTACGTGCTGTACTACATCTGTCCTATGCACACTCTATTCACTCTTATGGTTTATGGGGCTCTTGGTATTCTGAACAAGTATAATGAGATTGGGTCGGTGATAGCTTTGAAAATCATTGCTTGCTTCTTGGTTGTTATCGTGGTATGGGAGATACCGGGAGTGTTTGAAGTGCTTTGGAGCCCATTTACTTTCCTGCTTGGTAAATTTCTTATTTATGGTTAATTTATCATTTCAACAAATTTCTGGTCACCGACTTAAATCATACAATTTTGTTTACAGCTTACACAGATCCTGCAAAACCAAATCTTCCTGTCTTGCATGAGTGGCATTTCCGCTCTGGCCTTGATCGTTACATATGGATTATTGGAATGATTTATGCTTACTATCATCCAACGGTAGGATTTAAAACAAAAAACAAAAGCTGTCTATTTTCTAGTCCAATTGTAACTTTTAGTGGGTGTTGGGTGTAGTATGGATGCATTTGTTTCCTTTAATCATTGTTTTGAGTTCAATCTGTATAGGTGGAGCGATGGATGGAGAAATTGGAGGAAGCAGAATGGAAGCGTAAAATGTCAATCAAAACAGCTGTTTCTTTAGTAGCCTTGACGGTATGGTAGTTCCCATTTTCAGAAAAATTTTGCTTTTAAAACTACCATATATATATGCCGTCTGATTGCTATTTGAATTCCTAGGTGGGATATCTGTGGTTTGAGTATATCTACAAGATGGACAAGCTCACTTACAATAAATATCATCCTTATACCTCATGGATTCCTATAACGTATGATATCTTTACTGGAATATGTTAACGCTGGGCTGTTTGAGAACCTTATATCTTTACTAATGTAGAATCTCCTTGTCAATCAGGGTCTACATAACTTTGCGAAATGTCACCCAGCAATTCCGGAGCTACTCATTGACCCTTTTTGCGTGAGTGACTATGTTAATCTATCTATTTTAACCTATTTTCTCTGTATTGGAGACGTATTATTTTCCGCAGACACTATTGGGTGTATTCGTACAGATTTTAGAAGCTTTAAGTCTTTAGTTTGTACTTTATAATTACATCGTCATGTGTATTGCGTGTGATTTTTCTTTCCTACAACCAGATGGCTTGGAAAGATAACTCTGGAAACATACATCTTGCAGTTCCATGTCTGGTTAAGGTATGCTAAAATTCATCATTATTCCTCCAGCACCTAAAGATAGTTTACAGTAGTTTGACATAATGTGCAAAGTTCCCCGTAATTTCAAACTAGTTGATATTAGCTCACATGTGTAGATAACATGTATAATTACAGAGCTGGCTGCTCACTCAAACAGATTAACCTTGTTATCTTCAAAAATATTTCTTTAATGTTAGCAAAAGTGGAAATGGTCATCAATTTCCTAATTGTAAATTCTAATCTGATTGATGCTCCACTCAACAATGCGGATGTTTCATATGCTCTTCTGTTCAATGCTAAGAAGGGGTTTATTATCTTATTAAGAAATAATATATTCTCAAAGCTTTGCATTGAATCACTAAGAAGTTGTCGAACTAAAGTTTCTTTGTTTGGTTTGAAGGAACATTTCCATTTCGACATAGTTTTAAAAGCTTTAGAGGAAGGATATATTTCTTATTGATTTTTATTGAACCTTGCAGATCATCACTTCCTGATGCTCAGCCAAAGTTGTTGCTTTCGATGATTCCAGACTACCCAATGTTGAACTTCATGCTTACTTCTACCATCTATGTTGCAGTAAGTAAAGATATTGTTATATGATAGAATCTTGAAAATATCTGGTATTTTGTACCAGAAAAGAAAAGAAAAGAAAGTTTGTCTGATCTATTCATTGTTCAACTGTTTGCAGATCTCTTACAGACTTTTTGACCTGACAAATACACTGAAAATAGCATTTGTACCCAGCAAAGATAACAAGCGCCTTGTGAACAACATAGTTACAGCCACAGCTGTTTCATGTGCATTATACTTCATCTCCTTTGTCTTCCTAAAAATCCCCCAAATGCTGGTAAGGGTATAATCTGAACTGACTTAAGCTACAACCTTGACATCTATTGAAAGTTGCGATATGGTCTGTTATCTCATTTTGCAATTTTGTTGATACTCTAAACTTTTGTAGGTTTGAGACTTCAAATACGTCAAGATATAGCATAAGTAAGCCGCTCTATGAATTGCTGCGGGAGAGAATACAGTTCCACTGCACGTAGTTTACCTCTAATTAGAGGATATGCATTTAATGAACGGTGAAAGAAGGGGGTAAGTTACGTGCAGTGGCAAACTTACCCACTGCACGTGGTTATTGATCGAAAAGCAGATCCCCTTGTATTTGTATTCTTTTGGTCTGGGAAATCCTTGTATTAGTATTAGACTTTTCAGACAATTTGTATAGGAAAAGTGGGTAATTAAATGGACCTCAAATTGAGGGGGATTACCTTTGCCATACTCTTACTACACTTTTACCACTAGTAAAATCACCGAAGTGTTTCCAAAACACCTGCCATATCTTTTCTGATGTGTTCTTTTATTTTGTTGCGCTCTTAATGAAGCCAATAACAGAAGGATTAACGAATGTAATCTCATTAGTTTTGCGTTACAAATAATTTCAACACAATAAAATTTCAACAAAGAAAGAAAATAATACAATAGAACAACAAAGCAAACATACGCACCAGGCTACTAGCATATTTTTGGTCTCTGCTGGGTTCATTACATTCTCGCCACCGTATCAGAACCCCAATCTTGAGCTCTTTTCAACAACCAAATTACTGAACGGTGAAAGAAGTGGGTAAGTTTGTTAACACCGCCAGCAAAGAGGGAAATTCATTGACTGTGCCGACGAAGAGGGTAAGTTTACTAACACAGCTAGCCAACGCGCCAAGAACAAAGGAAATGAAGAGATACTCCAAGACTAGGAAGACATATAAGCAAAGTTGACGAAGACCACCGAAGCCAACTATGTATAAGATTAAAACGATGCCGGGAACAAGACGAGGGGAGTGATGAAGCTTCTACACAAGAACAATGGGAAAATTATGATTACGCAGATGAGCGAGAGAGCCATGGCAATAGAACTCGAGAAGCATTACAGTACTGAAAACTGAAAGATCAAAGCAGTACCCCATGTCTGTTTAAAGCTTCTCTAGCTATAGCTTTGCAATGTAGATATACAAGTAACAAGTCTGACGGGTTCATTATAGAGAACTCTTGACTGCCTCAGTTCCCTTTTTCCTAATAATACTAGGAATACATCCTTACTAGGTCGACTAGGAAAAAATCACTTCTTAATTACTTTGTCAGGAAAGAAGGCTAGTAAAAAAAAAAAAGGGAATCATTGCTGTGCCCTTTACTGGCTTTACATGATGTAATGTTGTTATTAGTTAATTGATTTGCAAGCAAAATTGGAACCTATTTCTATGACAGTGAACTTGCTAGAACTAAAATTTCCACAATCGCTTGATGACATAATTTCATCCTTGAATCTGGAATTTTGTTGATGTGACACAATTAATAATAATAATAATGCATACAATACCCTTAAATTAATATGGATTATACCATACAATATGCCAACGTACAATATGACACAAATATATAGTTACGAAGTACATCAAATCAATATCCTAACAATTGCTGCTGCCACAACCGCAGCTTCACGGGTAGCTTTGATTTCCTTTGCGAATGGAGATCGGCGGCCTTTACCAAAACCATGCCGACAATGATCAACTCGTCGGATAATATCATCGTGCAAGCGTCGCTCCGCCTGTGCAGGGTTGTAACGTACAAACCTACCACCAAAACCCCTTGAAGTTAAATCTCCATATATCTCTGGGATGAAGGCTGCCACCATGTAACCATAATGATCATAGCAATTTCTAACTGCAGGGTCTTCCTGCCTAAGAAGCTGCGCCCATATTTCGTTCAGAGTATCGTTTGCCTTGGAAGTAAGCACCTCGACCATTATGGTGGCCAGGCCCTTGACATTAGCAGCGGAGCTACGAGGGTTCGGTTTTAGAGAAGAAACACATAGATTGTAGTTGGGAGTTTGTTTGCACGTTTGGTCAATGAGATCTGCCCGGCAATGGCTAATTGGAAGAAGCACGATTTGAATGATAAATATGGTGAGCAGCGGCATAGATATTGAAACGATCTTCATCTTTGCAAGACAAAAGGGTTTGAAAATGAAAGAACACAGAAGTGAAAGGTAATTAAGCTTGATGCTTTTCTCGTTCATATGGAAGTTGTTATATACAGGATTGCTTGCTGTTTAGATCCATATATAAGATCAGCTATATACATAACTGCAAATAAATTACAGGATTAATTGTATGAAAGCTGTGATATGTTCATTGCTGATGTTCATCCTAGGATTGAGCTCCTGGTATTCAATGCCTAGGATTGAGTTTACGTTCTTGTACGGAGTGATAGGATAGTGTTTTTGTTACCCTATACACTCCCTATAAAATGGACCTTACCTACACCTTAACTCTGTATATGCTACTATACCACACAATAAATATATTCAAATCCCTAATTAAATTACCAATTCAAAGTTTGAAATATTTTTAACTATCAACGTCATGAAATTTTGTATGGTGGAATTTGAATGAATATGTACACACTAAATTCATTTCGATGAACATAACGAATACATTGAACCATTTCCATTCCTATTTCCTAATTCATTTGAGTCAAACATTTGATGACACTTTAAGTTGGGTTATGTATGTTATTTTGGCTTCTGATTCAAAGTTCATTTATTTCTATTTTTATTTTATTTTTTATGTGTGGTTTGTATGTTCTGATTATATCAAAATTATTGCGGTGATCTAATATTCGTCTTGACACATTCTCTAAGAGTTTATCACAAATTTATTTTATTTCCAAGGAGTAGGTTGTGGTACTTGGTAACTTGGTCAATCATTTTGGTACCTGACTACCTGTCATAATGGTATAGTTTGACACTATGAAAGCTCAAAACAAAATGTGTGACTTAGGCTGATCAAAGTTTAAAGCCAGTCAATAAGGTAGATGGTAACAGCTCCCACTCCCACTGCATTAAGCAAATTTAGCTCTTTGAGAGATACCTTCTAATTCCAAAAATGACTATAAAACTTGAATTCTAGTACTATATAACACCATTTGGTAGTGCCAGAAATCATACCATTCAACTCAACCACATATTGATCAGAAGCTAGCTAGTTAAGCCAAAAACAAGTTCACAAAATGGTTTCCTCTTCTTCTTCCTCCTCAGTTGCTTTCTTTGCTGCAATGTCTTTCATGGTTCTTTTGAGTACTACTCCCTCCTCTGCTTTTGACCTAAACAAGGATATTTGCTCCAACTTCAATGTCTTGAGTCGCTCCTTTTGTAAAGACTTTCTTGGTTCTAATCCGGTTGTGATCAAGTCCCTCCTTCTCGGCCTTGCCGAGGGCACTATAGATGTCGCATTTTCTAATGCCACAAAGACCAGACAGCAGATTCCCAAGTGGCAAAAACTAGCAGACGACCCTCAAGTGAAGTGTGCAATTAGTAAATGTCTGAGGCCTTACAGTGAAGCCATTGCTGCTCTCAAGGAAGCAAAAGAGAAGGTCAGGTCTGGGGACTATGGTGCACTGCAAAATTCAGCAGCTAATGCTGCTGCAGATTTTCATGTATGCGTGGAGCAACTTGAGGAAACACCACCTGATTCATCGCCATTGGAAAGTACTAGTGTTGACTTGTCTACTATCGCCAGCATCCTTTTAGCTGTTTTCGAGTTTCTGGGAAAATCATATGCATAAATGATTTTGTATTTATTTGTGTCTTGGAACTATGAGGGGATTTGTGCATCTTTCCCTAATCCTTTATAAATAAGCTTCTTATAATTAGGCATGTATAAATATTATGATGTTTAACTTCCTTCTATTATGTATTGCCGCAATGCTTGCTTGTTTGTCACTCTTGTACGATGCACTAGGCCTTCTCATGAGAAATGGAAAAGGAGTATTCATATATTTTGGTCATGCGTTTAGTTTGAATTGGAGATAATTAATCAAATTGAACAAGAGTGTAACGATTTGAGAACATAAACATATCTTGGAGTTGCATAAATGTAATGCCAATTCTTTTATTATTAACATCATAATGAAAAAAAGCAATGAATTGAAACATGATGACGAATTTTGCTGTGAGTGCGGCTATTGGGATCTCCAAATTTACTCACTTGACCTCCCTTTGTTATGAGTTATTAAATGACAATTATCTCCTCTTACGTAATTAATGACTATTAAGGACAATAATCATATAAAAAGAAGTATATTTATTCTCTCTAGACTTTTCAATTCAATAATTAATTGATTGTATTCTTTATTATTTTCTTTATATATTTTTAGTTTCTAATTTACTATTTTCTAAATTTTACTACATATTATATATTTAATTAGAGCTAGAACTATGATCAATATCGACCGTGTGACATAAAATTTTCTACTATCATACATGTTGAAAGCATATATATAATATATATACAAGGTGAAGGTGTGTGCATATACATATATATATTTGCTGCAAAAACAAATCGATGATGAAAAATTAAATAACTATTGAAATAATTTCATGTACATAAAATAGAGGGAAAAAAAACCTACATAGTATACAATTGTTATCCTTGATCGTTGTTTAGCACAAATAAAATAAAAAAAGAAAAGCTAATTTATGTCAGAATATTTTCTTGTTGGTAAATATAAGTTTTTTTTTATCAGATAAACAACTAATATGCTCCAATGAGTCTGCTATGAGTCGAACTCATGACCTCTCATTTATAAGGAGAGACAGTACTGGGCTGGTAAATATAAGTTTTTGAAACCCAATACTTTGTGTTATTTGAATTTTAAAAGAAAAATTGACGTCATTGAAATTTTTTTCTAACAAATTGATCAAATAATGGAGGTTTGGTAACATTCTATAGGAAATAAAAAATATCAAGGAATAGAGGTCTCGATGATAGCATGCAGAAAGAAAAAAAATTAAAAGAATGAGAGGTCTAGAGAATAAATAAGATGTATAGTGAGTAAATTATCAAGATATATGTGAATAACATACTAAGGTTATGTTAAGAATTTAAAAGGAGGTGTAAAGAGCATAAAAGGTATACTGAGCAAATTTGGAGGTCCCAATAGCCGCACTCTTTTGCTGTTTTTAAGCAGCCAAGACTCCAAGTAACTAATTCACATTGAAAGGTCCGAAAAGAGTTTTAGACCAATCATAAATTCTCTGACTGTGAAAACTGTCAAAAAAAATATAAGTTGATAAAAGCTAGTCTCAATGGTACATTATACTCTAAATGACCAAATGTTGACGATATCCTTGACTAAGATTTAAATTTTTAGTTTCTTCCGATGTCTCATATGACTTATTTCTATTATTTTCATATTGATGTTAATTTCTTCAAGCAACGGATGTTATTTATATAATTATAGGTTGTTGGTATCACACCAAACTGGATACAGTGTCATGTTATTTCAATGATCATGTTATAGACATGTGTTTCGTTCAACTTGGTTATGTGTTATTCTCACCTTGTTTGATTTAATGGATACTTGGATAGTTTCAGTAACGACATGTCCGACCTAGCTTGGTTAAGTGCATACAATCCTACGCTGGTGTTTGTTCTTTCTTTAACTCTCATTCTAATGATTCTATCATCCTCATTTGCGAAATGTAACTTAGTTTTACGTCACTAATTATATAAAATAAAACAATAAGGGGTAAACACTGTTCATATCTATTGTGAATTATGTTTTTGCCCCCAAGTTCCAGTGAATTGTTTTTTTCTCCCGGTTGGTGAATGGTCTTTTTTGCCCTTTAATGCAATTTATTTATGAATCTGCCATTATACTGACCAAAAAAACTGTATTACCCTTTAATTCAAATTTATTTACAAATATTCAATTGTTCTGATCAAAAAAACGTTTGTGTCCTTGAAAATTTTATTACTTTTTTATTTTCCATTTTTTACTTGGTTGTGGGCCAGAGGTGTCCATTGTGGGTTTTGGCAAAGGGAAGGCCATGGTATGGTGGTGGAATTAAAAAAGGATGGTAGAGGCTATGGGGTTGATGGTGAATTTTGTGCAGGTGGTAGAATTGGAGGTGAGCGATGGATTTTGCAAGCATGGAGGTCATGATGTTGATGGTGGATTTGGGAAAGATGGATGTGTTTGTGAAAAAATAGGGAAGGCGGGGGAATCAGC
Source organism: Fragaria vesca subsp. vesca (assembly GCF_000184155.1). Classification (NCBI taxonomy): domain Eukaryota; kingdom Viridiplantae; phylum Streptophyta; class Magnoliopsida; order Rosales; family Rosaceae; genus Fragaria; species Fragaria vesca. The sequence continues at coordinate 24,851,065 of NC_020493.1, read as the reverse complement.
GATAGATTTAGAAAAGATGGTGGCATGAGAGGCGTGAGATGGGGATTGAATATTGTTCATCATCAAGAAATCCTAGCCCGCAGCAACGCGCGGGTAGTATCTAAAACACTGTTAGACAAGTTTTATTTACTAGTATATTATATTTCAACAAACAAAGAAAAATTTTACAATAGAAGAAAGCATTCTATACTTGCTAGCATGTTTTTTGTGCTCTACTTGGTTGTTTACATTCTCGCCACTATATTTTCCCCAATCTTGAGCTCTTTTCAACAGCCAAATAAGTGAACGGTGAAATGAGTGCGTAAGTTTATTTACACCACCAGGGAAGAGGGTAACTTTACTAATACAGATAACAAAGGAGTCCAAGAGATACTCGAAGCCTAGGAGGGCATATGAGCCAACTAGATGAAGACCAAAGAAGCTAACTAAGATTGAGACGAGCCCGGGAATAAAGATGAGACGAGTGTAGTGGCGGAGCCAGGATTTAATTATTACCCGGGCTAATTGTAACATCAAAAAAACTTCAACGAATCTTGACGTATTGTGCGAGAAATTTTTATGAAAAGTCTAACTAAATCTTATAAAACGTGGCCACAAAGTTTCAATGGAATTATATGTAAGATGGAGTATTCAACCAAAAAACACGAGGTGTAAGATGGAGTGGGGTTTTGAGATATCTATATGTGTGTGTGTTAGGGTTTTGTAATCAGACTATTAGCGTAGGAAGAATGAAGAAGAAAAGATGAGCATGATGTAGTTTTTTTTTTCTTGACTTCAGATAACCTGGGCTCCATGCAGACCTGCCTAGTCTTGACTAGGCTCGCTCCGCCACTGGGCGAGTGCTGAGGCTTCTATGGCAAAACCACAAGAACAAAGGAAAAGTTATAAATTAATTGAATGGCTGATGAGCGAGAGAGCCATGGATATAGGACAGGATCAGTATAGTACCCATGTCTCTTTAAAGCTTCTGATCTGTAGCTATGCAGCGTAGAAGTACAATAGTCTGACGGGGTTTTCCTTCTCCTAAGGACACCAGGAAGACATCCTTACAAGGTAATTAAGGTAGGAAACATTCACTTCTTAATTACTTGGTAAGAAGAGGTTAATTTCGCAAGAAACAATCAAAAGGCTAGCTAGTTCACAAGAAAAATAATCATGGCTGTGGCCTTACATGATACTGCATAATGTTATTAGTATTCGTTAATTGAAATACAAGAACAAATGTAACCCGATCATTTCTAAGACAGTAAACTTACTAGTACTACAATTTCCACAAATGCATGAAGACATAAATTAGTTGGTCCTTGAATCTGGAATTATGTTGAGGTGACGCAAGTACATCAGATCAATATCCTAACAATTGCTGCAGCCACAACCGCAGCTTCACGGGTGGCTTTGTTTTCCTTTCCAAATGGAGATTGGCGGCCTTTACCAAAACCATGCCGACAATGATCAACTCTTCGGATAACATCATCGTGCAAGCGTCGCTCCGCCTGTGCAGGGTTGTAACGTACAAAGTTACCACCTACACCCCTTGAAGTTAAATCTCCATAGATATCTCGTATGAAAGCTCCCACCATGTAACCATAATGATCATAGCAATTTCTGACTGCAGGGTCTTCATGCCTAAGAAGCTGCGCCCATATTTTGTTCAGAGTTTCATTTGCCTTGGACTTAAGCACCTCGACCATTATGATGGCTAGGCCCTTGACATCAGTAGCGGAGCTACGAGGGTTCGATTTGAGAGAAGAAACACATAGGTTGTAGTTGGGTGTTTGTTTGCATGTTTGGTCAATGAGATCGGCCCTGCAATGGCTTATTGGAAGAAACACGATTTGAATGATAAATATGGTGAGTAGGGGCCCAGATGTTGAAACGATCTTCATCTTTGCAAGACAAAAGGGTTGGAAAATGCTTTCGTTCATGCAACTTGTATGAATAAGCAGGATAGGGTTCTTGTTAAGGTGTAGCTAAGGTCCTTTTTATAGGGGATTGTATAATGCTACCATAGCACACAATAAATGTAGGGGAATTCCCTCGAGTTACGTACCAAAGTTTGAAATATTTATTTTTTTAAAGGAGTTTGAAATATTTATAACTGTAGCAAGTTGTATGTAATTAAACACACTAATTTCATTTCAATATGGACATAATCAGTACTTTTGACCATTTTCCGTACTAATTAATTTGAGTCAAACGTTTAGATGACACTTTAATTTTGGGTAATGTATGCTATTTTTGCTTCCGATTCCTAGTTCAAATTTTTATTTTGTGTGGTTTGTATGTTCTGATTATATTGGAATTATTGGGGTGATCTATATTTAGTCTTGATATATATTCTATAGTGTTAATCACAAATTTATTTTTGTTCCAATAAGTTGGTTTGGCAATCATATTTTGGTTCCAGCTGAGCTGACTACCTGTCATAATGATTTTCTTTGACCATAAGCTCAACCGTGAAAACTCAGATGAGATTTTGTTGTGTGTTAAGCTGATCAAAGTTTAAAGCCAGTCAATAAGGTAGAGTAACAGCTCCCACTGCATTCAGTAGCCAGTCAATATTTTTAGCCTTTGGAAATACCTTCTAATTCCAAAGTTACTAAAAACTTGAATTCTAGTACCATAGTGCCAGATATCATACCATTCAACTCAACCACATACTGATCAGAAGCCCAAAACAAGTTCACAAAATGGTTCCCTCTTCTTTTTCCTCCTCAATAGCATTCTTTGCTGTAATGTCTTTCATGGTTCTAATGAGTATTACTCCCTCCTCTGCTTTTGACATAAACAAGGATATTTGCTCCAACAATAATGTCTTGAGTCGTTCCTTTTGTGAAAAATTTCTTGGTTCTAATCCTGTTGTGAGCAAGTCCTTCCTTCTTGGCCTCGCTGAGGCCACTATAGGTGTTGCATCTTTGAACGCTACAAAGACCAGCCAGCAGATTCCCAAGTGGCGAAACCAAACAGACAACCCTCGAATGAAGAATGCAATTAGTGGATGTCAGAGGCCTTACAGTGAAGCCATTGCTGATCTCAAGGAAGCGAAAGAGAAGGTCAGGTCTGGGGACTATGTTGCACTACAACGTGCAGTAGTTGATGCTGCTGTAAATTTTCATGCATGTGTGAAGCATTCGAGGATATACCACCTGATTCATTGCCATTGTGCGGTACTAGTGGTGACTTGGCTTCTATCTCCAGCATCCTTATAGCTATTTTTGAGTTTCTGGGAAAATCAAATAATTGACTTTGTACTATTTGTGTCCAGCATTAATGAAAAGTTTGTGCATCTTTCTAAATGTTTGATAGATAAGCTTCGTATTAGGGCCTTTATAACAGTATAAATCGGAGCGGATTCTACGCACCAAGGTGCACTTGCACCATTAATGTGCAAGTTCTTAAATAGCCGTATGCGAAAATCCAATGAAGAGTAGAGACCTTAAATTCATTCCTTTCATTTTCATTTTTGATCCGATCAAATTAAGCCTCTATTATAAGAGTACTTCTTATTCGACTTTAGATCCTCACCTCCTGTGTTGGAAACACTTTTAGGTTTCAATTTTGTTAACGGTATTAGAATACATGTATGATAATGCGACGTGGATGACCGAATCAAAATATTGCATATTAGTTGTTTTGTTCACTTGCACCTTGTTGATGCGTAGAAGAATTTTTGAGTATAAATAATTAAATATTATGACCTAGTTGATCAAAACCAGACTGCCCTTGTAATCTGTGAGTCTGGGAGTATGTTTGAGGGTTTGCTTCCAAAGAATATAAACATATATGCTACTACAGCAGCAAATGGAGGGGAGAGTAGTTATGCAACATACTGATACCAACAATATTATGCCCAACGTGTCTGAAGTTGAACAGTTGAACATTCTGGCAAGCTTCATGTTGTCCTCAATGAAGACAAGAAGAGGATTACCTATTGTGCAATTTGTGCGTGTAATTCTGTTGACAACCTCAACTCTTATTGGCATAGTGATCGGCCACGTAAATTTTGAAGTAAAACTAAGGAACTCGAGGAAGGACCACATATGTCAAAGTATTTTATCAAGCAATAGTCAAACGAGTTGGTAGAGGTATTTTATTCTTTTATCAACCATATGCAGTATATTCTTCAAGTTCAAGCAGATGCAAGTAATTTATATCAGATAGCAGTCAACAGTACCTCTATTCCATGAGCATTTCACACGAACAAGTTTCTAAGGCAGACCGTGTGCCACGGAATACTGTTGCATCTTTTCTGAACATGGCTTCTACTTAAAGGGAAACAACCAGGGAATTACCAGTTGAATGTTGTAAGGTATGTATCTATTAGAATTCAACTTCAAGCTCCATATAAAGTAGATGGTACTACGCATTGCAACTGAAAAGTAGATGACTAAACAGAGACGAAATGAACCCTAAGAACCTAATACACCATTAAGAGTAATAAATCCAGCAGCTAATAGTTCAACTTTTCACCTTTTTGACAGACCATAAAACCAGTAAGAGTGACAACGCAGAACACATTTCGATTGCTGCGAATCACATATCTCATTGTTCATCACAATGAAGGCTCCTTTAAAATCATGACAGACTCCTTGCCATTTTTCCCAGTTGCACCTACAGATTCCAAACTGTCAACCCAGAATTGCTGCATTGTCATCAAGATCATACATCCTCCACGTCCACTTTCTGGTGGTATACATTCAACAATTGAGGCACTCGGTCCAGATATCTGGTGACAAACCTACTTAAGAAATACTCCTCTGGACACGTAGAAACACTAGCCAAAGTCAGAGCCATCTCTTCTATCAATCCTTTCAACAACAACACTCGAATAACCGAACACCTAGGGATGATTCTCTTTTCCAAGCTGTACGAAAGAACATACGGATACTCTGCAACTTCTCCTGATTTCCATCCCATTGTGTTCACTAAAAACTCCATTACTCCCATTATTTTCTCCTCCGAAACAAGCATACACAGCGGTAACATCCTAAATGCAGAACGAATATCACTCTCAGACCATCCCCACCTCTTATACACCTGTTCCTTAACTCTCCATGCTGTTTGCTTCACGGATAATGCGCCCATGGCTTGCACAAATAATATCTTTCTGGGGCCGAATCCCATTCCTTTGACATTGCTAACAATCTGACTGAACTCTTCATGCTTTTTCGTGACAATTCTAGTATGAGATTTTAGCAAATAGGCAATACAATTGGAGGGCATGCCAAGGTCTGTACCAAGCCTAATATTTGCTGTAACATCCACTGCTGGCATTTGCCAGAAAAACCATGAGTGATGCTTTATAATGAACACGACCTTGGCATCAGAAATTACCAATTTCTTGAGGTAGGTATAACAGGGTATACTGTTGTTTTTCAAGCTTCGGTGCAACAGCATATTGCTGAGGCTCACTGTTTTAACAAGGTCGAGCCTTGACATACCTATGGAGCTTAAAAACTCGAGCTTTGGCAAAAGCGTTTTCTGGGCATTTGCCACAAGAAGAAGTCTAGGGTGTCTCCGCACAAGATCTGAGATCTGGGTATCTGAGAATTCATAGCGTCTGAAAAGGGCTAACACGGAGTCTGCTTTCTCTAAAGATCGAAGCTTTACCTTGTGGGATGCTTCAATGGCGGCCTCTGGAGACAACCAACATGAGTGAACCAGGTAAGAGACTGTGGAATCATCTTGGCCTCCGGCTGCGATTCTGGAGCTGCTGATGAGTCTTCGACCAAAATGTGAAGATCCTTAGATATCTGTGTTTGCTCAAAAATCGTCTCGGCCGAGATTAGGGCCGAGCGCTTGAGAACAATCGTTCTTCAAATTTGTGCGGGCGTGCCAACTCGCGGCCTATTCGCCAAGCGAGGTTTTTGATAAATATTTTATGTCTGATCTGACTTCTCCCAAGTGATTGTAGGCCGAGGAAGGAACCGTCTCGGCCGTTGGGTTCTCTTGCCTTTGTTGCAAGGACTTTTGGTGTTTTCACCAATGTTGCTTCTCTTTTTTTGTAATTTTTGTATAAGTTTACGAGAATTAAAGTGCGAAAAGTAAAAGAACAAGAATCTAAAAGCGAAAATTTAAATTACATGAAACGTAAATTGCATGAAGTAATTGCGAGAAATTAAAGTGCGTGAATATAAAGACGCGGAAGAGAAATTGCGTGAAAGTAAAGTGCAGAATGTAAAGAAAGCGATAAAATGTAGAAGGTAAAGAAAGCGATGAAAAGAAGAAGAAAACTATGCTAGAACATGGATAAAAAGATTGATATTGTAGAGAATTCGTAGAGAATTTGAAGTGTTTGAGATTGTATTGAGCTATGTGTACCCTTTACAATGAGGTATATGTCTCCTATATATATACTATTACAAACACAAAAACCAAGGAAAGAGAAAACAATTAAATAAAATAAATATTTCGATCTTGATGACCGAATCAAAGATATGCTCCGTATTGCTTTCTCTTTAATCACACGTTTATTTCTTTCTTCTTGTGGCTTCGTCGCAATTGATTTGCTAATTATGTTGAAATTTCAGTCTTAAATTTTTCCAATTAGCCATAATGTTAATTTGTTGCCATATATCGCCGTTGCTTCAATATTTGGTATGTGGTTATAATACCAAATAATGAATATCGGCAAATCTCAATAATTGTGATGATAATTATACGAAATAATCGTAATAATTATCATTAATTGTTGTAATCTTCCTCGCAACCAACGAATTCGACTTAGTGGGCCGATGTGTAAAAAATAGGTACAAACAATCTGCACAAAAGACTAGACAAAATTGGGTATGTGGATCTGAGGCTCTTGTTGAAAATGTTATTGAGTGCCATACTCTGCTCATTAATAGTGTTGTTGCTTCTGCTTTTGATAGTTGGGATTTGGGAGGAGACCTATGCTTTTTCCTCTAAAGAAAAAGACACAAATAGAAACTTCTTTTTTTGTTTTTGTAATAATCTCTTTCTTTTATAGTGGTTTCTCTTCTCTATATTAGAAAAAGTAAATTAATTGATAAAATGAGAGAGAAGTAATTTGATTTCTTTTTGTCTCTTTCCTTACTCTCACAAATGTCTATACCTCAGTTTGAGGTTCTTAAGGTTTTACTTCCACAACACTTTCACACAATATAGGGTTTAAGAAAGACTCCATCATCTCAAATGCATTGAGATTTGAGAGACTGCTAACTCTTCAATTATGTCCTCCCCCAAATTCCTCTCAATCCCCACAACCCTCACCTTAACAATCAACTTATCCTCATCCCTAAACCCACCCAAAAACCCATCCTTCTTCCCAAACCCCCCAAACCCCAAACCCCACACTCACTCTCAAACTCCACCTTACCCAAAACCCCAAGAACCCATTTTTCCACACACCCACCAAAACCCATCTCCACCTTCACCGTCCCCTGCTCGCCGGACCATTCAGCACCCCCACCGGAGCACTCACCGGAGCAAGTCTTGGCTGCCCAAGAAGCTATCTTGGAGCTTCTTCGAGAGTCTGGGGTCTCTGAGGAGGAGGCAGTGTTTGTTTCGTTGAACTCGCCGAGATATATGAGGATGTTGGTGGATGGGGTTGAGGAGTTGGATGAGCTTGGGGCGTGGAGAGAGCAGTTGGTTGGGTTTAAAGAGAAGGTGAAGTATTTGGCTAAGGAGAAAGGTGACAATGGAAAGGTTGCGTTTTTGGAGTGTGTGGTTGGGTTGAGTCTGTCTCAGGCGATGAATATTGCTAGGCAATCGTCGGCGGAGACGTTACTTGGGCTCATTAAGAAGGTAAGGGAGTTGCATTTCTATGTTTTTCGAATATTGTGGTTGAGCATTTGTGAGATAATTGTTTATTGGAAGTGAATTATGCTGGTTTGTATAATGGTCAGCTAGTAATTGGTAGCTGGGATGTTCTTACTCTGTTTGAGTATTACATTTTTATTAAATTATTCTATTCTGTAATGGAAAATTTGTGTATGGATGATATTTGATTGGATGTAGGAGTTATAACCTGTTTTTGTAGTCACTATATGATTGATTAACTGGAGCACTCCCGTAGACTTCCCCTGTGTAATTGGATTAAGAGGATGTAAAATTGGTGAGGATATGTTTGTTCATACAAGATGCATAGGGAAGCAGAGAACATGCTAGAGTTATTTGGAGTTATTTGGAGTTCACTAGTGACTGTGAGATTATGTCTGTTGATATAAGATGTATAGGAGGCAGAGAACAGGCTATAGTTATTGGGAGTTAGATGGTCATTCACTAGTAAGTGTTGACATTTCTTCCAATTTCGACAGTGTCCTTTGACCATCACTCACCAGGAAACTCCTGCACTGTACAAATATAGTTGTAGTTATTGACAATGGATTTAATGGGATGGATATATTTAACTGGCAACCCTTTTTCTTTTAATTATGAAGGCCAGCTTCTGTTGTGCTTTCTTTAACTCATGTTATGAGCTGGTGAGAAAATGGCATATAACAAGTTAGTACAAGCTTTGCCTTTTCTTTTCTGGCATAGAAAAGCAATTTTGAATTTATGATTTCCGTTATCAAGATGAACTAGAACCACCTAGCTGTAAACATGGCCATCTTATGAAAGGGACAAGCATGGGGCACTTGGGATTGATTTCCCTATCTCGTATGAATGTAGAATTCAAAATATTCCTAAGATCTGTTGCAGAATTGTTTCTTATTTTGCATTTGGCTTATAGGTTAAGTGTGTGAAGGAAATGTTCTTTTCTGGCAGTAATGATGGGGGGCTCATTGGAAAGAATGCTCGTCGTATGATGGTGCACCTATCAATTCCTATTGATGAAGACCTGCAGCAAACCTTATCCTTGTTTGAAAAGGTCTGGTATGTCTGTTCCAACTCTCATAAACATCAAATGTAAAGCTGCAAGTTAAATTTTTAATTTTATTTCTTCGCCATTAAGATATTCATTTTTTGTGTGCATTTGTGTATATTGATGATATGATCTGAGTTTCAGTTGGTTTTTCATTTTATGCTATAGATTGCGGCAAGGCGTGGAGGTCTGGACATGTTGGGTATTGAGGATGCTACTTTCCGTTATTTGATTGAATCATTTCCGCGTCTTCTATTGCTGTCCTTGGAGCCTCACATGACCCTTGTGGTTGAATATCTTGAAAATATCAGAGTCCGCAGAGAAAGCATGAGAACCATACTTTCGTTATTTCCACCGGTTATATTTTGGAACATTAAGGTCGTTAGAGCGAGAGTGAGTGTTTTTAAGGAGGTACAGTAGTGTGTTTATGTTTCTCTCTAATCTATGCACAACATATTTCTGTATATGACTTCTAACATGCTGTTGTCAAGATCTTGTTGTATCCGATGGGGAGGTACTCCATTGTACTGTTACACTCCTGTACTTAACTTTATGCTTACATACACCCTTGTTTGTTTAGAAATGCATTAAAATGGAATGCAAAGTTGTCTTCTTTTCTGAGGCAGTTTACCCAAAATTATCTGTCACACTATATACATTTATGTTGTTCTAGCTTTCTCTTCACTTGATTGGATATATTGTCAACTTTGAACATATTGTCAACTTTTGGATTTTTGATATTTCATTAGCTACGCAATTATATTATATCTTATTCTTTGCTTCTATATGTATTTATAGAATTGTGAGGATAGAGTTAAACTTTGTTGTCTTCCTGATATTGACCAAGAATGGATTTCATGACATTAGTGAGACACGTTTTCTATTCTGTTGAGCATTCTTTTGTTTACCTTTTTGCAGTTTGGTCTGGAGGATAAAGATGTTGGATCAATGATGATTAATATCCATGGATTCTATCTACAAGCATTCACGAGAACTTCAAAGAGGTTCTTACTTTCTTTGATTTGGAAAAGGTATAGCCTCTTTTTACTGCTGGCCTGGTATTTCCAAAACAATGATGATTGGCATTTGGTTAAACTAACTAATGAGTATTTATGGTTCATGACAGGTCCCAAAAACAAGTGTTGCCTGTGCAATCAGAAGCTGGCCTCACATCTTGGGTTGTTCAACTAGTACCCTCAAAGTGATGGTTGAACAGATTGATGACTTGAGTATTGCAAACAAGAAGTTGGGTCAGGTGATCTCTAGAAGTCGTCAGCTACTATTACGGAAACCTAAAGAATTTCTTCAGGTGGGTAACTTTATAGTTTATTCAAATTTTCACATAAATGGTGAAGAATTGTGAAAGCAAATCCTAAAGCAGGTTCTGCTTGTGGAATATTTATATATGTGACACAACATACACTATTCAATCAAACTCAATCATTTCAAGTTGATCCTACATTTGAGATATGTGAGTCTCATCCAAAGCACAACATCTGTAGACTTTACAGGTGTCTGTGTCAAGGATTTGTGAACCATGTATATGTGTCAAAATTTCTTGAGTTCATTTTAGTCGTCTTTACTGATTTATGCAGGTAGTTTCATTCATGGAAGGTCTAGGGTTTGATAAAGAAGCGGTTGGGACCATACTTGGTCGCTGTCCTGAAATATTTGCTTCCAGCATTGAGAAAACGCTCAAGAGAAAGCTGGATTTCCTTGCGAGTATTGGTGTTTCCAAAGTTCACCTTCCTCGGGTTATCAAGAAGTATCCGGAGCTTCTTGTGTCTGACACTGACAGAACTTTGCTTCCTCGGTAATGCCCTTTTCTTTTTATTTCTGCGGCCAATTACTACAAAATTCCTTAGTTCTTTGTGCATAACTGAACCCACAGCTTCAACTTGAAATTTTGTCGTGGTAGACAATACAATTGCACTTTTCCTGCTTTTTCAACTCAAGGGACTGATTTGATTCGAGTATCTTCTAATGTTTTATATGATATGCCATATGATTCTGATCACAGCTTCAACTTGAAATCATTGTCGTGGTAGACAATACAATTGCACTTTTCCTGCTTTTTCAACTCAAGGGACTGATTTGATTCGAGTATCTTCTAATGTTTTATATGATATGCCATATGATTCTGATTTCCAGCAAGTAGAGTCTTGACTCAAGTGTGTACTGGACAAATTCTAATTTAAGTAATTGAAAATGATAACTTGGAAGTTGCATGTTTGCCACATGCCACACTTTTCTTAGATTCCTTATTGAAAGGGCAAGAAAGATAAAGAGTTTTGAATTTAAAGTCCTCTCATGAATCTCAACACTTGATTGTACTCCAATAAAACTTGCAATCTGTAACTGTATGATAGTAAAGTCGATGTTGGATGGAGGCAGATCAATTGCAAGTCACCTTCTGTGTAATCTTATACATAGCTGTGGGGTATTTGGTGTGCAAGGTGAAGTACTTGATGAAGAATGGGTTGTCCCGGAGGGATATTGCATTCATGGTCCGAAGATTTTCTCCCTTGCTCAGGTACAACATCGAAGAGGTTTTGCGACCGAAGCTTGAATTCCTCGTAAACACCATGGGGAAGCCGATAACAAAAGTCGTGGACTATCCGAGATACTTTAGTTATTCATTAGAAAAGAAGATAAAACCAAGATACTTGGTGCTAAAGGGAAAGAATATTGAGTGTAGCTTAAAGGATATGTTGGCTAAAAATGACGACGAATTTGCTTGCGAGTTCTTGAATGTTGAAAATATGCTTGTTACATGTCCTCCACCTTCACATCATCAATGAAGTGAAGGGAGAGTAACTAGATGTAGAAATGTAAATAATAAATCTCAGATTTAGTCAGGGTTTTGTTTCACGTTTGTTGTAATGTTCAATATATAGTTGTAATATTTCATTGTATTTTTTTTTTTTTTTTTTTTTAAAGAATCACAAAGAACTATAGCTGATGTCACAACTCCCAACTACTACTATAGTCTTTTGTGTATCCTTGGCAACCACTTCGTTATGAGAGAAATATATATAGGTTGATGTATACATAGAAGTTATAGAACTTGTATGAGATGAAGGAATAACAACATTGAGATATTAGAATGAGTGCGGCTATTGGGACCTCCAGTTTTGCTCAGTATACCTCTATGTCTCTTTATACCTCCTTTTTATTTTTAAAAACAAGTATTTACTCATTAAACCTTCTTTCAAATTTTTAAAATAACCTTAGGTTTGTTATTCATATATATTTCAATAATTTACTCATTATACCTCTTATTCGTTCTCTAGATCTCCCGCACTTTAATTTTTTTTCTTTTTGCATGCAAACATCTATTTCAGACCTCGATTGCTTGATTTCTCTTTTCTTCTTCTATTTTTTCATGAAAACTTCTTTGGCAACCTCAATTCCTTTTTCTTTTTTTTTCATTAACCTGGCCTATATTATTTGATCAAGTTGTAAAAATGATTTTTCGATGACAACGATTTAAAAAAAAATTATTCAAATCATGAATCGTTTTCACAATCAATTGCAAAACAATAAAATTGTTTGAACCAATATTTGGCATGACCTACGTGGCAAACCAAATGGACGGGTCTATTAATGACCACGGCTATTAATGAGTAAATATCGTGACTCATCCTGTTATTAACAGAGATGATAACTGCGGCTATTGGTGTTTTGAGCCGCGGACACCCTATGTTGAGCCGCGGATGCCTTTGTTGAGCCGCGGACGCTCTATGTTGAGCCGCGGATGCCTTATGTTGAGCCGCAAACGCGAGCCACGGTCACCCTATGTTGAGCCGCGGACATCTTATGTTGAGCCGCGAACATGGTTATTGAGCCGCAGACACCTTATTTAGCTGCGGCTATTCGTGAGTTACATCGGCCAAGTAAGGAGAATAAATGTTATATCCTATCAAACCCATATGAGATCGACTGATTGGTATTTACAAGCTTAATTACGGTCAAAGATGACGCTTTCAAGGGAGACGTCACTACAGTTACCAAACTTGCGGCAATCAGATCTTTACATTCTTACATTTGCACCATCACAACATTCACCTAGTCACACAGCACCAATATCGGCTTGCTAGCCGATCCGTGTTAAAGTCCTTGCATCCAAGGCAGAGAGAACTCTACGACCGAGATCGATCCTTCCTCAGTCCACAGTCGATTGATCAGAAGTTAAGACAGCGTATCTACATACATATCATAACAAAACCTCGCTTGGCCTCTCAGCCGCGAGTTGGCACGCCATCGCACACGTCACCACCAGAAGGACATGTGTAGCCCAAAGAAGCCTTCGGCCCATTGACACGTGGCCGGGACGATTTTTGAGCCAACAAAAATACATAAATTAATGATATGCACCCAGAAACCTTTGACGTAGAAGAAAACCCTAAGAAGGCCAATCTCATCGACCACCACTCCATGAAGCAAGTCCTCGAGGAGAAGATTCATTTATAATAACTATTAAAGTAAGACCTTTCTCTAGCTTGTAGAATAGCGATGACATTTTCAGATTAATCTTCTAAAAAAAAAAAAGCTATAAAAGTTATCCATATGCACCCAAAAACCTTCGACCTAGAAGAAAAACCCTAAAAAAGCTAATCTCGTTGACCATTACTCCATAAGAAGAAGACCAAGAAGAAGATTACGAAAAAGACGTTTCCTAAACTAAACGAAAATCAGGAGGAAGAAGAAGAACATATCATGATCGAATCGAAACAAAAATTATATATATTAGTATTGAAAATATACCTTGTCTGAAGGTTTTGAAACGAAGGATTGTGTCTTTGTCAATGGAGGTAGTAGTTCTTTGAGCAACGGTTGCACTCAGATTTAGGGTTTATAGACTTCGTTTTGTATCGTTAACTTGAACAAAAAAAAAGAGAAGAATACTAATCTGATTACAATTTTTTTTTAAATTCAATGTCTATTACTGTCATTTTGTATGAGGTTATATTTGTAATCCAATAAGTCAAAACAAGTGGAGGTATACTGAGCAAATTTGGAGGTCTCAATAACCGCACTCTATCAGAATTGATAAAAGAAGGCAAGTTTTTTCGATTCCTAATCCTTTTTGTTAACTATCCGACCACATTTTGATGATGGAAAGTTGTAATCCATAAAAACGACTAAACCAAATGCCTATCTCTATTATCTCTATTAATTAAGACAATTTGACTTATAGAACTCTTAAAAGTTAAATTACTTTCACTACCCCCTCCCTAAAATTAAAACAAGTAATACAAACCAACATAAAAGAAGGACAAAACAGTAACAAATGGGAAGATCACAATTTCAAAATCAGTTGTTGAGTTGAATTGCACTACAAAAATATCCCCCCTCTCATCTGTCTTCCTCTTTTCACGTCGGCCAACTGCTCACCTTTTCCCCAAAACCTACAGTTTTCACTACGACTCCTAACTGATATCTTCTCCCTGTAAACTACAATCTTCATGACTCTACCTCTGCCAATTTCTTCATCTGAGGTAAACATTTATTTTCTTTTCCTCATTCATAATTTTATCGACCTGTTAAAACGTTGATCTACAAAAAAAATTCTGTATTCCAAACATGACCTTTCTTGCTTTGTTCGCTGTCAAACGGACATAGAAAAGGTATGCTGGATCATTTTCTTGGGTTTTCGCATCCTTGTAAATATAGTGTAATTTCGTTTGTCTGTGTTTGCTTCAGTTTTTGATCGGTAACAGAAGGAAAAAGAATATCTCTAGCTTTAATTCTAAATCTCTAGCTTTAATTCTATCAGGTAAAGAAGCTGAACTGAATTTTATATATGTGATGGTCATGAGGTTTAGTTTTTACCATAACAATTGCGTTGTGAGTATTGTCTAACCTCTCAAGTCAACTGGAAAATAGAAAGTTATCTTCAGTTTTCTTCCTTTATTGAATTGTTTGTCTTGCTTGATTTTTTTATTTTTTATTTTTTATTTTTTGAAACGGTTTATCTTGCTTGATTTTGTATTCATGGTTTGAGCAACTTCAATGTACTGAACATTTCTCATACTTTCCTTTTAGTTGTATCCCTAATCATGTTATTCTCTTTTTCATTTTCAGTGCAGCGTTGGTGAGATTGTAATTTCAAATGACGAACTAAAGATAAATTGGATGAAGTTTTAAGGTTTGATTTTTTATTATTGATTTCTAGAATCACATCATCTTTATACTTTTCTTTTCCATTTATAATACTGAGAGGCAAAGGGAATGTCTCACGTTTTTAATGGTGTGCTCGATACCAATGGTGTATTCCTAAATTTCGTTTTCATTGTTTTATATATGGTGTAATTTTCGTTTGTCTGTTTTTGATTCAGGTTTTGATCGGTACCAGAGCAAAAAACACTCTAACTTTAAGCCAAAAAGTCTCTAACTATAATTCTAACAGGTAACTGTATCTTTTTTGTTTTAGGTTTTCCTTACTCGACTTCTCTACATTAGTTTAATTGGGGTGAGAGCAAACGCAACCGACCCGTAAGCCCAGTTTTAGCCATAACCGTTTTTCATTCGTTGTTATGAAGTGGACGCGGGTGTTGTTTTCTGTTTCTCACCATTCAAATATATCAGAATTCTCAGGTCAGTACCATGATTTTGTTCCATTTTTCTTTCATAATGCTTTAGGGTAAACACAGAGAGATTTTCTTCTTCCTTCTTGTTTAACAGATGCATGAATGAAGCAAAGAGAAACTGTACAACTTGAACTCAGATGATCATATCATAGAAAATCTTGTGTTGTGACTAAAACGTTTATTAATTTGATTGGTCTGATCAACAACATGGTTATCGCTTTCGATGACTCGAGTGCCTTGAATCATGAATCATGGTTTCTTTTTGCATAAGGGTTTTATATAACCTAGTTCATAAGCAATATATTACTTTCTCCAAACAAGATTGGCTATTAGTTTCGTGCTTTTTATCTCTCAAATCCCTCTACATACAAAAACATAAACAGTGGCATCTAAGTTTGGTATTTCATGTCTCACAATCTAGTATCTTCCTTACAAAAACAGCCCCTCAATATAAACACGGAAAAAACTTGCACTTCTTCTACAATTGGGAGTTAGGTAGGAATTAGTAGCAGTAAACACAGTTTTAAGAACTTCATCTTGCAATGGGGGCTGTCATCAGTAAAGCTACGGATGGGATCGGCGACCTGTTTGAAAAAACACTTTTGGCTCCATTTAAGACTATGTTTGATGGATCATGCCAATAAGTTTTAGTTTAATATTTATACACATGTTTGATCCAATGTATCTTATCTCATATTAGTTTCTCATTTGAATACAACTCATTCTTGGCTCCATTTTTAAGTGATATTGCCGTTGGTATGAAATTTGCTTTCATATATTCATATTCGACTAGAGATGATGTGATGACATGTTGCGCCATCGTAGTTTATATGTTCAATTAGATTCATCTCCATTAGTTTGTTGTATTGATGCACTGATGAAATTTTTCATCACCATTTATATAAAACTTTTTGTTTTCACCTTTCACATACTGATAGCAGTATGATTCTGCAGGGAGCGTTCGAGACCTTGGGATATAGTTTGTTTCATTGAGCATCTATGCGTGACCAATATGTTGAAACTGCTAATGATTCTGGTCCTTTGCTACATAAGTAATTTTCTGCTCCTTAGTTTTGTCTTCTTATTCACTTTGATGTTTTGCTTCTTTTGATTGGCCTTTGGAAGTACAACTGATATTAGCTTCGTTTGGAGAATGATTTAATTTGTTTTTTAATATATTTTCTTCTTTGCAGCATTACTATTCTTCTATTTAGTATTCAAGTTGGGGATCTTCCAATGCATTGGAAAAAGCCTCTGTAAGATGTGTTGGGCTGCATGTGAGACATATTGGTTTGCACTGCAAGACATTTGTTGTTTCTTGTGGTACAAGTTGAGCAACATTAAGAGGGTAAACCATCGTCGCAGGCGTCATCTCCGCCACCGCCAATTTCGAGACATTGAAGAAGGCTACAGTTCAAGTGGAGATAATAATTTAGGGGACGATTATAATAATCTTAATGTTAGTAGAAAGCGAAAGTCACTAAGCAGGAGAAGAATAGATAGGGTGCAGAGGTCTACTCACCCTTTGAGTAGGCATGGCAGTCGAAGTCACCATCATCGGCATGTAAGGTTAAAGACTAGGAGTATGTATGTTCGTGTTATGGGCAGGTCTCAAAGACTAAAAAGCTCGAGACGTGTGAAAATCAGCAAGGTGACAAATGTTCAAAGGAAAACCAAAACCTCTAAGAGGAGGAGGCTTAGGTGATTATTGTCAGTAATTCTGAAATCAGTTTTATTACTTTGAATTTGCTCTTATTAGTTAATTGATCTTTTAGCTGTAGTTTCACTAATTTGGATAGATTACCAATTGTTGAACTTATGAAACTCAATTGTTCCAGATCAAATGTGAGTATTGTACTGATTCATGAGGCACAGAAGGCAAATATGCTTTGGAAGATAAGTTTTTATTTGCTTACCAAGACTTTTATCATTTCATCCATGTACAACAACTCTCACCACAACACTCACGCATGATAAACTATTAGTACATTTCATGAAGAACCAAAACTAAAGTTGGGGTGTTTTATAACAAGTTTGACGTGATGCTGCAACCATTTTTTCTTTGGTAACCCCAGCATTGTAGATGTTGGCTATAGCTTGTGTGTGTTTTATTCCATATGTCGACAGAGTTCCACAGAAGTTCTCATAGGTCCTCATCTTCATGGATAAGAAACACAAAACATAATTTAAACATATAATTTCTATACTACTAACAAATGAACAATTAGTGCAAAAAATTACTCCTGGACTTACAAACATATTGAGGAAGTCCCAATCATCGAATAGTGGTTGCCCTGAAGGCCTAATAAAACATAAATTAATATATCTCTAATCTCTTCACTTGTTCTCTGCCCACAACCAATAACACAACCTTGAAAGAGCAAAAATTTCGGCAATCTTAAATTGACTCTTACATCTCAACTTGACACTGTGCACCTACCAATATATTGCCACTGACAAAACGTATACAACCTCATAATCGCAAAACTGATAGAGCTTCTTTCTTCATACCTTCCTTCAATCCCCGAAGACAAAACTGATAAAGAAGACAAGTTCGGAGTCAAGGTAAAAAAAAGAAAAAAAAATTGGGGTGAGAGCAAACGCAACCGACCCGTAAGCCCAGTTTTAGCCATAACCGTTTTTCATTCGTTGTTATGAAGTGGACGCGGGTGTTGTTTTCTGTTCCTCACCATTCAAATATATCAGGATTCTCAGGTTAGTACCATGATTTTGTTCCATTTTTTTTTCATAATGCTTTAGGGTAAACACAGAGAGATTTTCTTCTTCCTTCTCGTTTAACACATGCATGAATGAAGCAAAGAGAAACTGTACAACTTGAACTCAGATGATCATTTCATAGAAAATCTTGTGTTGTGACTAAAACGCTTATTAATTTGATTGGTCTGATCAACAACATGGTTATCGCTTTCGATGACTCAAGTGCCTTGAATCATGAATCATGGTTTCTTTTGCATAAGGGTTTTATATAACCTAGTTCATAAGCAATATATTACTTTCTCCAAACAAGATTGGCTATTAGTTTCGTGCTTTTTATCTTTCAAATCCCTATACATACAAAAACATAAACATTGGCATTTGAGTTTGGTATTTCATGTCTCACAATCTAGTATCTTTCTTACAAAAGCAGCCCCTCAATATAAACACGGAAGAAACTTGCACTTCTTCTACAATTGGGAATTGGGAAGGAGTTAGCAACAGTAAACACAGTTTTAAGAACTTCATCTTGCAATGGGGGCTGTCATCAATAAAGCTATGGATGGGATCGGCGACCTGCTTGAAAAAACACTTTTGGCTCTATTTTAGACTATGTTTGATGGATCATGCCAGTAAGTTTTAATTTAATATTTATACACATGCTTGATCCAATGCATCTTGTCTCAAATTAGTTTCTCATTTGAATACAACTCATTCTTGGCTCCATTTTTAAGTGACATTGTCGTTGATATGAAATTTGCTTTCATATATTCATATCCGACTAGAGATGATGTGATGACATGTTACGCCATCCTAGTTTATATGTCAATTAGATTCATCTCCATTAGTTTGTCGTATTGATGGACTGATGAAATTTTCTATCACTATTTATATAAAACTTTTTGTTTCCACCTTTGACATACTGATAGCAGTATGATTTTGCAGGGAGTGTTCGGGATCTTGAGATATGGTTTGTTTCATTGAGCATCTATGCTTGACCAATCTGTTGAAACTGCTAATGATTCTGGTCATTTGCTACATAAGTAATTTTGTGCTCGTTAGTTTTGACTTCTTATTCACTTTGAAGTTTTGCTTCTTTTGATTGGCCTTTGAAAGTACAACTGATATTGGCATTTGGTAAGTTTTTATTTGCTTACCAAGACTTTTATCACTTCATCCATGTACAACAAACTCTCACCACAGCAGTCACGCATGATAAACTATTAGTACATTTCATGAAGAACCAAAACTAAAGTTGGGGTGTTTTATAACAAGTTTGACGTGATGCTGCAACTATTTTTTCTTTGGTAACCCCAGCATTGCAGATGTTGGCTATAGCTTGCGTGTGTTTTATTCCATATGTCGACAGAGTTCCACAGAAGTTCTCATAGGTCCTCACCTTCATGGATAAGAAACTCAAAACATAATTTAAACATATAATTTATATACTACTAACAAATGAACAATTAGTACAAAAAATTACTCCTAGACCTACAAACATATTGAGGCAGTCCCAGTCATCGACTAGTGGTTGCCCTGAAGGCCTAATAGAACATAAATGAATATATCTTTAATCTCTTCACTTGTTCTCTGCCCACAACCAATAACACAGCCTCGAAAGAGCAAAAATTCTAGCAATCTAACCATGTTTTATATGATACGCCTTATGATTCTGATTCCCAGCAAGTACAGTCTTGACTCAAGTGTGTACTGGACAAATTCTAATTTAAGTAATTGAAAATGATAACTTGCAAGTTGCATGTTTGCCACATGCCACAATTTTCTTAGATTCCTTATTGAAAGGGCAAGAATGATAAGAGTTTTGAATTTAAAGTCCTCTTATCATGAATCTCAAACTTGATTGTACTCAATAAAACTTGCGATCTGTAATTGTATGATAGTAAAGTCGATGTTGGATGGAGGCATATCAATTGCAAGTCACCGTTTGTGTAATCTTATACATAGCTGTGGGATATTTGGTGTGCAGGGTGAAGTACTTAATTAAGAATGGGTTGTCACGGAGGGATATTGCATTCATGGTTCTACAATTTTCTCCCTTGCTTGAGTACATCGTCGAAGAGGTTTTACGACCGAAGCTTGAATTCCTCATAAACACCATAGGGAAGCTGATAACAGAAGTCGTGGACTATCCGAGATACTTTAGTTATTCATTAAAAAAGAAGATAAAACCAAGATACTTGGTGCTAAAGGGAAAGAATATTGAGTGTAGCTTAAAGGATATGTTGGCTAAAAATGACGACGAATTTGCTTGCAAGTTCTTGAATGTTGAAAATATGCTTGTTACATGTCCTCCACCTTCACATCAATAAATTGAAGGGACAGTAACTAGATGTAGAAATGTAAATAATAAACATCAGATTTAGTCAGAGTTCTGTTTCACGTTTGTTGTAATGTTTAATATATAGTTGTAATATTTCATTGACTTTTTTTTTCAAAAGATTTTGATGGAAAAGTTGTAAAACGACTAAACCAAAAGCATATATCTCTTCTCTATTAATTAAGGCAATTTGCCTTAGAACCGTTTTTGGTTAAATTTTCGAAATCCCTTCATTTGTCCTTGATTTATTAAATATTTTAAGTACAGATATGTAGTTTAAAAGGGTAGAAGAGTAAACCTTCAACAATAAAATCCGCTATAGAGCAGTTTCATTCTCTCCCTCAAACTCTCCCACGAGTAGTTGAAGGAACAAATATTGATCCAAACTGATTATTAGTTTTCTTCTCCTACGTTTTCTTCACCTCTCCTTGGTATATTCCATGGTATTCTAAAAGAAGGTATGCTGCCTCTCTATCTATATCTCTAAGATGATGGGCTTCCTCTGTAAAAGTTTATTTTCTTTCGTCTAATTTACATACAAGGATCGTTTTGTATACATATTGCACCCCGTCCATTGTAGGTATCTCATGATTGATGCCAACCACGGGTTTTAGTATAAGATTCTTTTGCCCCTGTTGGATTTAAAAAAAAACCCTACAATTGCCCTTTGTTTATTAATTGTTTTGTATAGAAAAATTAATGAAAACAAGGTAAAAGAACAGTAAAAGATAACAAATGAAACTACTTTGAATCAGTTTCCTCTTCCCCCACAACTCCCACAAGCAGTTGGATGCAAAATAAACTGATTTGCCTTTATCTTCTCCACGTTTCTCTTCCTTTCAAAATCTACTGCTCTACTACTCTTTAAATCAATGGGAGAGACCTAATCTACATAATATGTAGTACACATAACAAAAGCAAAGTTGTCTTCAGTCACCTTCCTCTACTTTGCGCTCAGTTTCCAGGTCCTTATTATCTATGTCATTCATCTCATGTTTGTTTAGTTGTAATTTGATTTTGATTTTGTGATCGGATGGTGACGGTGGCAGGGAGAATGAACTTGATTATATAGCACATAGACTATGAGGGCTACTTGGTGTTGTTGATGGAGATACGGCTTAGGAGGAATGTAGGGGAGAAGAAGAATCAAATATGTACTTATGCGAGTTTTATGGATTTGCATCTTTCTGAAATAGATGTTGAAGTTCGATTTTTATGGTTTGTATATTTTTTAATAGGAATTTGACTTGAAAATTCACAATTGCGGACATTTTGGTATTGCAACTCATCTTGATGACATATGTAGTGGGTGTACATATAAATTTCAGGTAAATCAGTCGATGCTACACATCTGTCTACTACTTCGTTTGTGTTCTTTGTATATGTATGTTAACTGCATGTACTATTTCCAGTTGCATATTGCATACATATACGAACAATTCTATTAAACAAATTGGTCAATTCTACTGCTGTTATATGCTGTTTTTGTTTTTCTCTAATGGTTGGACTTAAGATTATGATGAATACTTTACCATATATGTCATATTATGATGATGTTAGTCTGTGCTCAAAGTTGATGTGTACCTGGAGTGCTGGCCGCATATGACAATTGCTGTTGAAGTGATTGCCACTGCCATTTGAGGTAGGAATATTTCATTGACATCTGATGAGTATGTAACTAGAATTATACCCGCGTTTTGGTGCGGTGTATACATTTACGGTGTGTTTGGATGCGGGTGAATTCCTAGGAATTTAATCAAAAATAAGAAATTCCTAATTTCTTAGGACGGTTTCTCTCGTTTGGATACTTATCCCGTGGAATTAGCAATTTCCACGGGAAAATAATCATGGAATGGGAGCTTAAATTCCCGACTTCAATTCCTCATAAAATAAACATCATTTGTCAAATCCCTTAACTAAGGTTTGTCTGAATACAAATTCTTGTCATTTTAAAACTCTACATCATAAAATCTAAAACAATGGAATTCTCAATTAATAGGATTTAAATTCATGGAATTGTAATTCCCATGATTTTGAAATTTCTATGAACATTAAAATTACTTTATCCAAAAACAACGTTATGAAACTGGTCAATGGGTTAATTGATTGATGGAAATGTTTCTGATATGTACTTCATAGAATGTTATACTGAATGCAAATTATACCCAGCTGTTATACTGATTATATATCTAGGGTTAATGGCAATATTGTGGTTTTCTAAAAATAACAGAGGCAAAATGGTCAGTATATGCCTATGAACAGTTAACCAAGCTTTAGTATATATATAAATATGTTGTTAGAACCCCTAGTTTTTCAATTCATTTGTGTTATGCTGAAACTGTTATTTGACCGAGTATTTGAATGTTTTTTTAACTGTCAATGAATGTTACAAAAGAAGATTATTACATGTATAGAAAAAGACGTCTTGCATGGGTTTATAAGTAAATAGTTAACTAATGTTAAAAGCGAAAAAAAATTAAACACACGCGCGAACGTGGCCCTTTTACGCTTGCAGAAAGGCTAGTTATACATAATAATAAATGAATATATCTCTAATCTCTTCACTTGTTCTCTGTCCGTAACCAATAACACAACCTCGAAAGAGCAAAAATTTTAGCAATCTTGAATTGGTACTTTCATGTCAACTTGACATTGTCCACCTAACATATTGCCACTGGCAAAATGTATACAACCTCATGATTGCGAAACATATAGAGCTTCTTTCTTCAGACCTTCCTTCAATTCTCGAAGACAAAACTGAAAAAGAAGACAAGTTGGGAGTCAGGGTAAAAGAAAGAAAAAAGAAAAAA
>NC_020493.1:24811499-24825452 GCF_000184155.1 Fragaria vesca subsp. vesca | reverse complement strand
AAAAAAAATTTGTCGCCTGGTTTTTTATTTTCGTCGGCTAAAGCCTTTCTTCTGGTAGTGCATGCATGAATGAAACAAAGAGAAACAGTACAACCTGAACTCAGATGATCATATCATAGAAAATCTTGTGTTGTGATTAAAAGGTTTAGTTGATTGGTTTAATCAACAACATGGTTATCGCTTTCGAATGACTCGAGTGCCTTGAATCATGAATCATGGTTTCTTTTTGCATAAGGGTTTTATATAACCTAGTTCATATGCAATATATTACTTTCTTCAACCAAGATTGCTGGCTATTAGTTTCATGCTTTTTATCTTTCAAATCCCTCTGCATACAAAAACATAAACATTGGATCTGAGTCTGGTATTTCATGTCTCACCATCTAGTATCTTGCTTACAAAAGCAGCCCCTCAATATATACACGGAAAAAACTTGCACTTATCTGCAATTGGGAGTTGGGAAGGAGTTAACAGCAGTAAACACATTTTTAAGAACTCCATCTTGCAATGGGGGCTGTCATCAGTAAAGCTACGGATGAGATCGGTGACCTGCTTGAAAAAACACTCTTGGCTCCATTTCAGACTATGTTTGATGGATCATGCCAGTAAGTTTTACTTCTTAATTTATACACCAATGCTAGATCTAATACATCTTGTCTCATATTAGTTTCTCATTTGAATACAACTCATTCTTGGCTCCATTTTTAAGTGACATTGCCGTTGGTATGAAATCTTCTTTCATATATTCATATTCAACTAGATGATGTGATGGCATGTTGCGCCGTCCTAGTTTAGTACATATATGTTCAATTAGATTCATCTCCATTAGTTTGTTGTATTGATGCATTGATGAAATTTTCCATCACCATTTATATAAATTTTCCACCTTTCACATACTGATAGTAGTATGATTCTGCAGGGAGTGCTCAGAACCTTGGGATATGGTTTGTTTCATTGAGCATCTATGCGTGACCAATCTGTTGAAACTGCTAATGATCATGTTCCTTTGCTACATAAGTAATTTTCTATTCCTTACTTTTGTATTCTTATTCACTTCGATGTTTTGCTTTTTTTTATTGGCCTTGGAAGTACAATTGATATTATCTTCGTTTGGAGAATGGTTTAATTTGTTTCTTAATATCTTTTCTTCTTTGAAGCATTACTGTTCTTCTATTTAGTATTCAAGTTGGGGATCCTCCAATGCATTGGAAAAAGCCTCTGTAAGATGTGTTGGGCTACATGTGAGACATATTGGTTTGCACTGCAAGACATTTGTTGTTTCTTGTGATACAAGTTGAGCAACACTAAGAGGGTAAACCGTCGTCGCAGGCGCCATCTTCGCCACTACCAATTTCGAGACATTGAAGAAGGCTACAGTTCAAGTGGGGATAATGATTTATGGGACGATTATCATAATCTTAATGTTAGTAGAAAGCGAAAGTCACTAAGCAGGAGAAGAAGAGATAGGGTGCAGAGGTCTGCTCACCCTTCGAGTCAGCATGGCAGTCAAAGTCACCATCATCGGCATGTAAGGTTAAAGACTAGGAGTATGTCTGTTCGTGTTATGGGCAGGTCTCAAAGGCTAAAAAGCTCGAGACGTGTGAAAATCGGCAAGGTGAAAAATGTTCGAAGGAAAACCAAAACCTTTAAGAGGAGGAGGCTTAGGTGATTATTGTCAGTAATTCTGGTATCAGTTTTATTACTTTGAATTTGCTCTTATTAGTTAATTGATCCTTTAGTTGTGGTTTCACTAATTTGGATAGATTACCAATTGTTGAACATATGAAACTCAATTGTTGCAGATGAAATGTGAGTATTGCACTGATTCATAAGGCACAGAAGGCAAATATGCTTTGGAAGATAAGTTTTTATTTGCTTATCAAGACTTTTATCACTTCATCCATGTACAACAAACTGTCATGCATGTTGAACTATTAGTACATTTCATGAAGAACCAGAACTATAGTTGGGGTGTTTTAGAACAAGTTTGATGTGATACTGCAAGTCTGCAACCATTTTCTCTTTGGTAACTCCAGCATTGCAGATGTTGGCTATAGCTCGCGTGTATTTTATTACATATGTCAACAGAGTTCCATAGAAGTTCTCATAAGTAAGTCCTCACCTTCATGGATAAGAAACTCAAATCATAATCTAAACATTATAATTTCTATACTATTAACAAATGAATAATTAGTACAAAAAATTACTCCTAGACTTACAAACATCTTAAGACAGTCCCAGTCATCGACTAGTGGTTGCCCTGAAGGCCTAACATTCATCAATACTTGTGAGCTCTTCTGGTTTCCAAACAAAAGCTCCCCTATTTTATTTATGTTATAGTCCTCTTGTTTTCTTTGAGCAATTTCATCAACCAGAGCCGGCCACTTGGAGCTCTTTGGAACTGAAGCATAAAGAGAAAAGGCTTATAGATGTCAAAAATAAAACTTGACATCCAGCATTAAAATTATCAAGAAAGGCTTGTGTGTTTATGCATGTGTTGCTTTCTAGTTTCTATTTATCTTGATACTCCTATAGTCTAAACTGATCATCATTTAAGAGAATTCTTACCTTGTACTGGAAATGGAGGAGATCAGCGTCACCTTGGCTAATATTTACTGTTGAGATTGATGGTGAAGTATAGCTATCCTTAATTGTATGAGCTTCCCCCATGTAAGTGGAGAGAGTCTCATGTCTATGACTCATATCTCCATACTGCCTAACATGAGATGTGTTTGTTCTTCTTCGAACCTGTTATTTGGTCGACATGATATCAGTCAAATATGTATTGACATGACATGCTTTAAACATATCACTAATAAGAAGGATATAAGGAAGTTTCAAGGCTCTACAATTTCATATTGCTTCCCTAAAGTTTCTTTATGCAAATCTTGCTTGTCGCTGCTCTCAGTGAGAAAATTCCAGAAAGCACCCCAACAACAAAGTTATTAGTATGTGAACAGTATAGTCGATCATGAGATGATTAAGGTAGTTGTTTTGAACACCAAACAGAAATTTATAATTTAATCAAAGTGTTGCATACCAATCCTCCATCCAGGAAATACTATACAAAGTCTCCCAAGCAAGTAGAATATTCTGGAGGAACATCTTCCTCACCAGGACAATATGTTCCATACTTCCATAGCTACTCTCTTCTGCATTTGATGCTGTCATAGCATATATATTTAGATTGTCCGGAAGGATGCCTTCAAAAATACTCCCAGCTTCACATGCTTCGACGTAAAGAACCTCCAGTTTATAAATTCTCAATCAGTACAGTGTACAGAAATTCACCATTAAGTGTAAGACTTTAGTGAGCTAGCTGGAAATTCTTACCATGCTTTTGTAACCTTTAGAAGCATGCTTCTTCTTCAGCACATCTATGAGATCTTTAGCATAAACATGCCCATCAGCAGGCATCCCTGAACATAAAATGTCATGCGCATAATTAGTTAGGTAATCTATATCTCTCTGATATTTCCTATTGTAAGATGTGAATGCCCATTCCCTTTACTGAATATATGGCCCCCAGAAATTACCTGTTCGTAGAATGCAGGGGACTCATATTATATGAATACAAGCTTTTTAGAAAATTTAAAGTCACTAACCAAGTACTCCTGGACTTCCATGGTCAGAGTAATAGATGAAAATGTGGTCATTTGGACCACTACTAAGAACCTTGCCACTACCTCCACTGAGAGCACTTCTGTTTCCAAGAATTGCAGCATACAAATTTTCTAGATTAACATTATCCCCAGTATAATCCTGCATGAAATAGATACTACGTACACTTATTCAAAATTGTAAAAAACTAACAAGAGTTGGTAAATAAAATGAAACCTTTGGAACTCCTCTATAAACATCCGTGCCATTTGGCCTGTTGATAATGACACCAGGCCTAGGATTCTCAGGGTTGCTTGCAATATCATCATACATGAAAACAACTATGTTCTCATCTTCTAATCCGCCTCTCTTCAGTACTTGGTATGCATGGCATACATCAGCCTGCACAAAAAATATGTACACAAAATCAACATCAACAGAACTATTGTTACATATCGATATGGAATGTGTTTCGGGCAACTCTAAACCTGATGTCTGTAGTTACTGTAACCCCTTGATCCAGCTACTAGACGTGCCCATTTTTTCCCACTGTCCTCAGTTCTGCTTGGAGAGCCAGTATCACCATGATTGCTGATACCTAACACTATGTCTGCAGCTGCTAATGCATTTGCAGCAAGGCACCAGGTTGCAATACTGCTCAAACTAAAAATTATAGCTATGGAGGGTAATAGTACTCCACAACCTACTAGTCAGTCCGCGTATAGATTAAGGTTTTCTGTATGAACAAAATATATATCATCTTCATTAATTAGACGTCCGAAAAATAATATGATTTGTCAAAATGAAGCTGATGAGACCCCTTTAAAGCTCAGCCTTATCTAGGAGCATTGGATCTATAACCTTGAAATGAGAAAGTAAGACCATATATACCTCTTTCCCAGATATTTCAGAAATTGTTTGGAAAGAATTTGCTCCAGAAGGGTTTGATGCTCTCAAGTTTCAGATTGATAGTGCTCTTGTAACTAAGAGGGAGAGAGTCAATTTATAACTGTTGTGGAAATTAACTGCATGATCAGTAAAGCGGTCTTTCATTTATGTCTCTCCTCTTTCTTTTCCTCAAACACCATGCTGTCCATGCATTAGTGAACAAAGCTCATTTGAACAAAATCCTATAGCAATTATCATTTCCAGGAAGAAAGAAAAGCTGTCATATATACCAGATCCTCCCATTTACTATCCCCAGCTGGTCTCCTTCCTAGCTTTTACTTTTCATTTTACGAAGTTCACCAGCTACATATATATTTATAGAAGCACCTAATATATAATCAGCCTAATTAATACCCCTAGCAAAAGCAGAACATCAGTTTTGAAAACCAGCCACGAACATTAAAAGGTATATGGATCGAACAAAAGTTTGACAGACTAATGAGTCAATATAAATAAACAGGCTAGGACAATGTATCCGACTTGAAACTCATTCTTTTGTTCTTCAATGTAATCTTTTGGTAACAAATAAAAACCCTCCCTCTCCCAGGTACACCTTGATTCCTAGATTGCTGCCATTATATATTTAAACATTTAAGTCTGACTACACATGATTGTTTCATGATTTAAACAATCAACAATAGAGTGAGATTTCAGTATCTGTCGACTGCTATATTATATTTATAACCGAATGCAAAAAGTGAATACCGGCACGCATTAAGTTGTGTGAGGGAAAGAAATAATAGTTGTTATTGTAATTAAAGAATACTAGGACTTAATTCAGGAGAAGGAGCGGGTACAATATATAGATGATAATTAAGTTGACTACAAAGGCAAGGGAAACATATATCTGGCTCGTCAATCCTTGATGACAATTAGCTTGTCGTGTTACAAGACCTATGGACATATGGAGAGTGACTGAGGACCAACTACGGAACACCTCCTACTCCATGTTGCTAATAAGCACAAAGATCTTCTGCAGGATCGGAGATCCTTACTTCGAGCAGAGTCTTCATCTCCATGACTCATCACTACAACACATATCCTTTTTTGCGACGAACATTTTCCGACCAAACAAATTATTGGTTGGAAATAACATAATTTTCGACGAATCGTCGGAAATGGTCAAAAATACAATTTTTTGATGAAAATTATTTATGACGAAAATCAATCTGTCAGAAAATGTTGTCGGAAATAATTATAATTTGGCGGCAAAAGTTCCCGCTAGCTAGTTATTTTTTCCGATGAAGTCCAATGTGGTCGGAAAAAAATGATCATATTCCAACGAGATTTTGTTTTATCGTAAGGTCGTCGGAAAATAAAAGGTTTAATTCTGACCACACATACGTTGTCGGGAATCTAAAAAAGTAAGAGTAATTCAATATTACTAAAGTATAACCAGATTCAAGCTGTATTTCACTATACATATCACATCATACCACATTAGTAGACACGTTGGCGTTCTAATGATTAAAATTCACAAAATTAAATTTTAACTGTCTGATAACATATGCATGTTTCACTTGAAAATAGAGAGATATTTCGTAAAAGATCAAAATCATGTTTTTCGACTATTTTAATAACAAATGAGAATATTTGAAACATATTACACAAATCCACTCAACTTCGTCAATACGAATCCCCACTATGAATATCGATCGTAAACCGAGCCTCCTAAAACGAGCCATCTAGAAATCACCGTTGGATCTAACCGAAACCTCAAGGATAGAAAGAGAACATTGAGACGAGTTCGTAGCACTTCGCGGATTCGAAATCAGAGTTATGGATCAAAAGTTATGATCAGCCGAAATTTAATAATAAATCTAGAGAGAGAAAGCTAAAGAGAGAAAATTGATGTTAGAGAATAGAGAGAGAAAGTCAGATACGGAAAAGAAAGAAAATGAAAGGCTGGTTTTTATTTATATTTTTACCACATGTCATCTCTCCATTTGTGGAAAATGTCACATTTCAACTTAAGACAAAACCACACCACCTTTGGCCACCACTTGTGCCATGTGGCAAATGACTAATGCTGTAGCTGATGACGCCAGCGTCAGCTGGTCTCTCCATACGTCACATGTCACTTTCTCACCCAATCCGAGCTTGCCACCTCAGCAATTCTTATCTTCGAATAGAACTTTGAAAAATCGTAAATAATAGTTCAGGAACTCGAAAAATTCACCGAAAAATACGGTGAACTCATAACGACATCTACTTTCTATTTCTAAGAAGAAAAAATCAATTTTAAGAAATTTTGAAAATCAAGATGTTACAACCGCATTGATTAGGGCCCAAACGTTATCGAAAATATGTGATTTTTCTACCATAACCGTATTTCACTATACGTATCACATCCTACGGCCGATTTTTCAAAACTCTATTTGCAAGATACTGTTGCTTCACAACGATGTACACTTGCATAGAACCTACTAAAGTAGGCACGTTGAGGTACCAATGACTAAAATCACAAAATTAAATTTTGACCGTCCGATGTGATAAGTGTAGTTAAATATGGTTATGGAAAAAAATTCACCAATTTTTGATAAGGTTTGGGTATCGATCCACACGGTCAACCCAAAATAAGTGTCTCTTATCACACGAAAACGTTCTCACCTACCCCTTTGTGACTTATTTTTGTCGATTCTTCCGTGTACACACTCTTACGTAGATGAGATGTAACAGCCCATGTAAAAATTTAGAAAAGTTTACCTCCCGACGATAGGGCTCCCCATAAAAGAGACTACATGTAAATAGAGTTGACCGCCTTGATCGAGGCCCAAACGTTATTGAAAATATTTGATTTTTCTACCATAACCATATTTCACTATACGTATCACATCTTACGACCGATTTTTCAAAACTCTATTTGCAAGATACAATTGTTTAACAACGATGTATACTTGCATAGAACCTATTAAACAAGTTATACCACATCAGTAGGCACGTTGAGGTACCAATGACTAAAATCACAAAATTAAATTTTGACCGTCTGATGTGATCAGCATAGTTAAATATGGTTATGGAAAAAAATTCACCAATTTTTGATAAGATTTGGGTGTCGATCCGCACAGTCAACCCTAAATAAACGTCCCTTATCATACGAAAACGTTCTCACCTACCCCCTTTCTGACTTATTTTTGTCGATTCTTCCGCGTACACACTCTCACGTAGATGAGATGTAGCATCCCAAGTAAAAATTTGGAAAAGTTTACCTCCTGACGATAGGGCTCCTCATAAGAGATACTACATGTAAATAAGGTTGACCGCCTTGATCGAGACCCAAACGTTATCGAAAATATGTGATTTTTCTATTATATCCGTATTTCACTATACGTATCACATCCTACGGCCGATTTTTCAAAATTCTATTTGCAGGATACAGTTGTTTTATAAATATGTATATTTGCATAGAATCTATTAAACAAGTCATACCACATCAGTAGGTATGTTGAGGTTCCGATGACTAAAATCACAAAATAAAGTTTTGACCGTCTGATGTGATCAGCATAGTTAAATATGGTTACGGAAAAAAAATTCAACTATTTTTTATAACGTTTTCATCTCGATCCACATGTTCTAACTCTAATTAAACGCTTTTAACTATTTTTTCCTTATATTTTCAGCTATTTTTTTTTTTCCTTATTCTTCTTCTTTTTGGCAGAACTTTATCTCAATTTTGGCTGAAAATTCAAGTTCCCCGCTAAAGTTTTCCTTCCCGCGGCCTCAAATGTCTAGTGCCCCTAAAATTCTGGAGCCCCCTCAACTCACGGTACTGCTATACGAATAAGTGCGCGCTGAAGGCAGAAAACGGTTCTCTCTCAGGTCTCTTTCATGGAGAAACTCACGGACTACTAGCTCTGAACCTCCCATCCATGACTGCCCAAGGGTTTGCCTCAACCAAACTCCCAAGGTAACTCGAACCACTATCACCGTCTCGATGTCTATACAATTAACAATCCATCGGCTCTAGTCCTCTTGATTTGTCTTTGCAGATCTGTCGTCGTTCCAGATCAGCTCGAACCCAATCAACATACCACAGGTCTTCATCTCATGATCGCTACCTTGAAGTATAATTTTCTTTTGTTTTAATCCTCCATAGGTTTAGGTATTTTCATTGAGCCTCTTCAATTGAATGATGTTTCTGTGTCTGCAATTGATGTATGAATGGTATATGATTTTGTATGTCTCCCACTTGTATGAATCGATTTGCAGGATAATTGGTTTTACTATAAACACTTGAGTTTTCAGAAAAGTAAAACCAGAAGAACTTCAGATTATCGAAGGTGTTGCTTGGTATTGAAATTACAGATTACCGATTAAGTTAATAGTGATACACATTCTGGAGAATAAATGTCTTCTTGTGTTTTTGTTGTTCTGTTAGTGATTTCACTTTGATTTTCAGCTTCTTTGATACATGTGGCTGCTTGTGATTATAATTCCTAAATGTTGTTAAAACTGTTATATATATTTCCTACAGAAGCACACGTTTGATATATGGTTTTGTGAGCATCCACTCACATTAAGTGCTCTTTTGTACTAATATTTCAAGTTAATCCCTTTCAGGTTCTCTACAAAATTTTCATTTTGAATGGTTGCTGATTTTTACCTTGACAGAAGACAAACACAGACTATGTTTTTCTATGCTTTTGAAAATGAACTTCTTGACCTTCAGTCTCTATATGTTACTTGTTCTTGTTTACGGGTCATACTATATGCATAAGTAAATAATAAAAACAGGGGGAAGGATTATATGTGTTTTTATTATTGAAGTTCTTTTCTTTGAACTGGAAATTGGTTCTCATAATTGTGATTTTAGTCTTCTGAAAGTCTGCAACTTTGTGTTTCTTGTCCTCATCATTTTGTCACTGTTATATGGATTCTTTTATTTTATGGTTCAATCAGAAAGGATTAAGAGTGAGAAACAGTGGGAGTGAATTATTTCACTTATCTTCTATATATTGGAAGTCTTCAGTTTGCATGATAGAAAAGGAATTTCTTTGGGTATCTTGCTTCTGTAAGAATAAGAAAAATTCAGTCCTGATCTTATTCTGCAGCAAATAAACATTTAAATGTATCTTGAATAAGTGATGTTGTTTGGCTCAGTAAAGAGCATTTGAGTTTTAGTTTAAGGTTTCTGCATGATAAGGATATTTATTTATTAAGTAGACTGGTGATTTGTGATTTCTAACATGAGGTCTGAACAACTTTTCAAGTTTTGTTATATATGCACTTGCTGATGAAAATTACAGAGATCGTCTGATGATCAATGCTAAATTTTATGTCGTGTGAAGAGAATTCATGGTTTGAATTGTCTTAATTGGTCTGGGTGTATGATTTATTGTGATACATTATGAATTGTGAACTTTAATAGTTCCATAGAAATGGTTTTAACATGCTTAGGCGTATGCATGTCTAGTTTTGTTATGTTATTCAAGTATAAGCTATAACGTATTTTTTGTGTTACAGCTTGGTTCTTCAAACTCACCTACAACTGCACCAATCTCAAAATCTGCTCATGGAGATTACGAAGCACGCGCACCTTGATCTTTGGCTGCTAGCAATACAGAATGTTCTCGGAGAAACTTTATTCTATCAATATGAAGCAACATAACCTCTAAATTCAGTTCTTGCTTATGGATGTTATAGTTGATGCTTTTTCCACATGTATTAACAATGTAGTTGAATTGAGTTTGATTTTTATGAATCTTCTTAGTCTATGTTTTGCTCAATGTTTCAGAATCCAAAAAAATTATAATAATTAAAATTGAATTGGTGGGAAAAATAATTAAAATTAAATGTAATTTTTGATAATAAAAAAAATCAAATGTAATTACATTTATAGAAAATATTTATTCGACGACATTGTTGGTCGAAAATTGTAGGAAAAAAATTACCGACAACAACTACAATTGGGAACAATTCGTCGGGAAAAAGTTTTTCGACAAGGAGATTTGTCAAAACTAAGTCGTCGGAAATTTATTTTCCGACAAATGTATGGTCGAAACTAACCCGTCAAAATTAGAACTATTCCCGACGAGTTACCGACGACTTATTTTTGGACGAAATAAATAATAAGTTCCGACCAATTTCTAACGGGTATTTTCGTCGGAAATAAGGAAGAATTTCCGACGATTCGTCGGAAATATAGTATTTCCCACAGGAGTATTAGCGACGCTTTCCGACGAGAAATATTTCGTTGGAAACAGCATTTCCAACGAGAAAACGGCTTTTACCGACAATTTCCATTGTCGGAAATTACAATGTGTGTTGTAGTGCATATAATACAACACTTATCTCAAGTAGCTAAGTCATTTTTATTGATTTTTGACATCTAATAATTTTCTCCAATATCTCAAGTATATCTTAGTCATTTTATTCAATATTTAGTTTACGTTAACAATTGTTTTCTTGAAAGGTATTATATAGGAAACAAGTAACATTATCATGACCAACGTGTATATCATGACCAACTTGTATATCATTTAAAGATTCAATATGTTCTCTGCTTTCATTTTCCAACCTACTCAATGAAGCAAAGATTATTGATAGAAGATCACATGTAAAGTGTTCAAAAGACTAACGTATGTTCACTTACCTATTTTTAAAGCTTTGCTGCAGAATTTACTTAACATATATTTCCTTTTTCTTTTTTTTCTTTTTTCTATCTTTCTCAATTTCCATACTGGTTAC
Organism: Fragaria vesca subsp. vesca; assembly: GCF_000184155.1. Taxonomy (NCBI): domain Eukaryota; kingdom Viridiplantae; phylum Streptophyta; class Magnoliopsida; order Rosales; family Rosaceae; genus Fragaria; species Fragaria vesca. The sequence goes on along the minus strand of NC_020493.1, from coordinate 24,814,217 downwards.
AAACTCATATATAATTCACATGTGTTTATGATCATATTAAGGTAACAACTCGATCATATTAGTCCAATCGACATTATACTTAATTGATTAGAGCCTTTTGAGACTCATTTCCTCACTAGAACTCTGTTGATCAAGGCAGCAAATTGAACATCTGTTTATAGTACTAGCTAGATTTGCAGATCGACAATAGATATCACATTTGTGGTAGAATCGATCATTATTAATGAATTTGTAGCATAAAGGAGCTAACGTGATATCACATATTCACCTACGTGATATACATGCATTTTACGTATATATGTAGTGTAAAACATAACCAGCATACTTAAAGTCGTATGCATGACTTTATTTAGTACATCTATTCAGATTAATTAGACATGAGGTTTCTTAGAACAAGCTTGATCAGACACTGCAACCAGTTTCTCTACGCTGATCCCGTCATTGCACATGTTGGCAAAAGCTCGCATGTACTTCATTCCATATATATGTCGACAGCTTTCCGCAGCGACTCTCATAAGTCCTAATCTGCACAGGAAAGGATAACTCCAATTCAACAACTGAGATATGAAATCAATAATGTATAAAAAGATGTCTGATAGCTGCTAGGAGAACTTACAAACATCTTGAAGCATTCCCAGTCATCCACTAGAGGTTGTCCTGAAGGCCTGACCTTCATCAGTAATTCTGAGCCCTTCTCGGTCCCAAACAGAAGCTCTCCGATTTTGGTTATGCTATCATCTACACGTTTCCTTCGAGCAATTTCATTATATAGCTGCTTATTAGCTTCGAGCTTCTTATGAGAGTTAGTTGGAGCTCTGTTTACCTGAAGAATAACCAAAAGGAAATGTAAAACATTTTGATATTATTAAGTACTTGGAGTTTATATTCTAAAAAGGAATTCAGAACTGAAGTGTGGAAAACCTTATACAGAAAATAAAAGAGGGCTGCATCGCGCTGGCTAACAGTCCTTGAGATTGATCCCGAAGGCGAGGCTGTGAGGGCAGGGGGAGCATGGCTATGAGCTTTAGAAGTTGCCCCCAAATAAGTGTACAGGAACTGCTTTATGTAACTCATATCTCCATATTGCATAACATGGGATTCATCTGTTCTGTTCCGAACCTGTGATTTAGCCGACACATATGATCAAATTCTTCTCATTTTAAGGATATTATGCATATAAATTATAAACAAATTAAATTCGAAAAAATTCTAATCGTGTGAAGAATTTCATTGCTCCTACCCTTTCATATTGAACCTCAAAAGTCTCTTTGCGCAGATCATGTGCGTCGCTGATTAATGCACGAAAAATCACAAAAGTAACAGATTACTAAGTAGCTTCTGATTCAAAATATTGGAAAGTTACTAGTTAGACAGCTTCATATAAACAAAAAGCTGGCTTTTCTTACCAATCCTCCAACCAGGAAATACTATACAAGTCTCCCAAACAAGTACCGATTTTTTCAGGAACATCTCCAGAACAGTATGTTGCATAACTACTCTCCTCTCCATTTGCTGCTGTAGTAGCATATATGTTTATATTCTTTGGAAGCAAACCCTCAAACATACTCCCAGACTCACAAGCTTCTGGTACCAGTAGAAAGTCTGCCAGATTCTGATACCAACAATATTATGCCCAACGTGTCTGAAGTTGAACAGTTGAACATTCTCGCAAGCTTCATGTTGTCCTCAATGATTTAAACTAATCTCAATGGAGTTTGAGTCTAATTATTAGAACCAAAAATTTTTTAATAGACATTGTTGTTGGACTAGAACCAAGAAGTTTTTCACAAAAGGAGCTACACACTAAGAGCTAGTTCTAATATAGTCAAGTTCCATCATATATTAATAAAGATGAAGCAGTGTTCATAGCAACATTTTGGGTTTCAATTTTGGAGACTATTAGACGCTCTAAATTTTGAAAGCAGTACATTGATCAAATATCAATATATTAAAAGTGTCAACGATCATTAGGTACTCCAATTCATCAATCAAATGTTGTCAATATTTTTCAGTAAGTTCCACCTTGTTAGTTTCTTCCAATGTCTCATAAATTATAGGGCCAATTACATATAAGTCCATTTTGAGACATTTTTTTCCACATAGATCCACCCTAACATTTTTACCCACATAAGTCCACTCAAATCTAAATAAGGTTTTGTATTAAGTATTGAAGTTCAACATAATTACAGACTGCTATCCAACAAAAAAAATTAGATTTTCTCCTTTATATTTACAAGAATGCCACTAGTATAAAAAGTCAACAATCACTCTCATTTCGGAACAGTCTCCGGCGGACCTCTGGCGAGGTTTCAGGCAGACCTCAGGCGAGGTTTCCGGCCGACCTCCGGCGAGATTTCCGACCGACCTCTGACGATGACAAAAATTACTACTACCAGCTATAAAAGCTACTACCACCAGCTACAAAGCTACTACCACCGCCTATAAAAGCTACTACTACCAGCCACAAAAACTACTACCACCGCTTACAAAAGCTACTACTGTGAGGTTTTCGACGAACACAAAAGCTACTACCACCAGCCACAAAAGCTACTACCACCGCCTACAAAAGCTACTACTGTGAGATTTCCGACGAACACAAAAAATACTACCACCAGCCACAAAAGCTACTAGCACCGCCTACAAAAGCTACTATCACCGCCTACAAAAGCTACTATTGTGAGGTTTCCGACGAACACAAAAACTACTACCACCAGCTAC
>NC_020493.1:24799391-24811358 GCF_000184155.1 Fragaria vesca subsp. vesca | reverse complement strand
GAGAAGATATGATGGAATCGGTTAGTCAACAAAATAGTACCACTGGCTTCAGCTTATTCGGAGAAATAGATGGAAGTCAGAGGAGCAAGAGAGAGAAGAGAAGATAGAGAGAGAGAGAGAGGAGGTGGACCACGTCATCAGAATCGGTTTGACCTTTGCGTTGATGAGATGCAGTTGAGGCCGAAGCGGAGGTCGTCGAGGAGTCTTCGACAGTGGATCCAAAAGTCATTGTCGAGGCGGTGGCAACTTTGTCACGGCGGCGGCGGCGGAATCGAAGTGGAAGAATGGATAGAGAGAAGGTTCAGATCTATGGTTTCCAATCCCGGTCTTCTTCTCTGCCGCTGACAACTGGACCGCCATGAAGGACGTGCAAACCACAACGAACGACGCTTGTGGAGCTCTCAACTAATCGTATTTGGCTCTGGTCCTTATGTCCGATCTGAAATTCTGAATCCGTAAGAGAGAGAGAGAGGAACATATTTGGTGTAAAAGATCGGAGGGTATTTTAGGTATATCGTAAAACCAAAATGACATATTTAGGCTTAAAAGTGGACTTATGTGGGTAAAAATGTTTGGGTGGACTTATGTGGAAGAAAATATCCCAAAGTAGACTTATATGAAATTTTCTATAAATTATAAGTGAAAGTATATTGTTCTTTTCTTTTATTTTCTTTTCAGATTATGTTCTTCAAGTAAGGATAATGTTATTTATATGTTGTTGCCATCACCTAGTATCACACTACATATCATGTTAATTCGACGATCATGTTATAAGCATTATATCATGTTATTCGGATGATCATGTTATTTTGACGATCATGTTATAATTAAGCATGTGTTTAGTTCGACCAAGTTAATTTTATTTGTCATTCTCACCTTCTTCGATCATTTTTTTTCTTCTTCTTCTTTGTACCCTACAAATCCCCTATAAATTAACTTTAGATAGATTCTAGATAAGTGATTAAGTAGTCCATTCCTTTGTCCATCAGTAACTAAAATGTCCAGAGAAACCTATATCATCCTATGCTGGTTTTTGATGTTTCAACTCATTCTATCATGCTCAATTGCTCAAGTAACTGTATTTTCGTCGTAGTCAGGTACACCTGCATAAAATAATTTTATCAAACTCATACAAAATCAAAGGAGATAATGAAGAACATAAATCCTCTTCAATTATTTCTAAGTAACGCTGAATATATAGAAATGCAAGCCCATGGGCACGAGAAGTCATGCGTTATGGAAGTGATCATTTTCACTTCAAACCGTATGAAAATGTCTCTGATCTAAATCTAGTTTTAGCTTTTGTAACCATATAGTGAATAATGGTTCAGGTGGTATGAAAATTGTCACACACAAGCAACTCATAATTTTTCATGTCATTCAGTGATTCAAGCCAAGCTATAATGAAGCCATTGCTGCTCTCAAGAATGCCAAAGAGAAGATCACGTTTGGTAACTGTAAGGTATAACTAAGGTCAGGTTTGCAGCAGCTGAGGCCTCTGTAAAGTTCAATGCGTGAGAAGACCAATTTGAAGACATGTTTGATCCGTCGACATTAGCAAGTACTAGGATTCTGAAATCCTGCTGAAAACATATTCATGTTCACTATTAGAAATCGATCTTATACGTGCTTGGAATATGGATTTAGAGGAACAATGAGAATATCTATGAGCCTCCACTCCATGGGATCAATGAGACTAACGAGGTGGTGAGTTGGGCAATCTCAGTATCTGGTACTCCATCTTTGAATTTTCTTATAGCTTCCTCGCATCATCCTCTCTTTCTCATTTGCTCTTGTTTTACCTAACTTCAGAATATGAGGATTGGTTCGACTACTCAAGGACGATGTCCAGTGGACCATGGTGAACATGTAGTAGTAGTCCTTGGCTTTGGTTGCTATGCACTGCTTCTTCACCACTTCTAAAACATGCTTGGATCTCGAGTCATCGGCTTTGTTCGAGCCATTTCTTCTCAGAAGCACAGCGGTAATGGGATATAAAATCTCGAACCCATGCCAGTGTATCACTGTTCTCCAATCTTGTGATACATGAACTGGCTGCATATGGGTTGTTCCGAAATATGCAGAGTTTAAAATTAACTATTCAACAGAATTGCCTCAATATGAAGTTTTGTTTCTTTACCTCTGTCCAACATCCATATTGGTTAAAGAACTTTGATTGTAATCAAATAGTAGCTTCCATAAACATTTATCTAAACAGAAGAGTTCAGTACTATTATCAAGCCTAAAAATGTAACCTTTCAGCCAAACAGTATTCATGGGGAAAGATATAAGTGGACAAAATCTAAACAATGACAAGGTTTGATACAAAAATCTGCGCCATTTCCAAATGAGCAGCAAAAGACTACATAGCAGGAACCAGGAGCAGATACTCCTGGAGCAGATTTACTCAACTTTCGCTATAGAAAATAATCACCAGAAAAACAGGACTTCTTCTGTTTGAGATGCCGCAGATACTCGTCAGAATATATGCACAATGTCATAAGAAAACGTCCAGAACAGCACAAATGACAAAAGCCCACCCAGGAAGCCGTCAAGTATAATCTGGTTCCAGCTGTCAAAATACGAATGAACTTGAAATCCTGCCTTGGCAATCAGTCCAACCGAAGTAATGGCCATAATAAGGAAATACAAAATAAATCCAGAAAGGCCAGTGAACCCTAGAATTCCAGCAATGACCCCGCTGATGATAGACATAAATGTTCGGCTGCAGAAGGGAGAATACCAACACTTGTATTAAAATAGAGCTACATATGTTATAATTAAGCATGTACTTTCTAACTAAAGTTATTTAACAATTTGTGACATCTTCCCATGTATTTAAATGATGCATTATACTAGCCTGATAAGTGATATCATTTGGTAACCAGCCTTATGTAAGACATGGAACAACAATACATCCTAACATCTACAGGAGCCCAAATTTTTTTTATGATCAACTCACCGAACTTGAATGAACTCCAAGAGTAAAACAAAACAACAAGAGACACTGCACTTTTTATCTCCCCTTCCCACACCCCCCCCCCCCCCCCCCTCCTCTCTTGCTCATACAAACGAATGATTTCCAATTCCAAAACAATAGCATCCATGTAGAAATCAACAAATCAAGCTCTGAGGTTTGATCCACAAAGTAGACATGGTAACGTAAAATAAATAAAGGGCCTAAAAGGTTCCCAAAACAAACCTGTAGTAGACAATCTTCATGTTACTTTGCAAACTCTCAGCATTTCTGGTTGGTACATCATTTGAGGCCTCGCCCAAATTCTTCCCAGATGCACTTGACTCATTGTGTCCAGCCATAGCTTCTGCTATCTGTAAGATCGAAAACAAAATCAGAGGAAAGTGAGACACATAATACAAAATATCCCTCAATTTTGCAGAATGGAATAGGTAGCTAAAAGCGGTTCAAGATGGAGTCAGTAAATGTCAAACTGTATAGGAAGCAACCATGTCCATATAGATAACAATACGAACACCATATAAGGAACTCCTTGTCAGAAACCGACATGAATATCATATCTTAAAGTTCCACAACAGGGGAAAGAACCAGAGGGAACAAGCTGAAATGGGATGTCACGGAAGTTTACACAATTACATTTAACACTCGGTTTCAGAACAATGACGAAGTAAATTATCAAAACTTCAATATGTAAACAGCAGATAGCTAGCTCACTCATGCGTAATATGTGTAATGCTTATGTTCATGCTCTATATCCTTGTCAAAACTTTGGTTTCCATGATTTTGTAAAACTTGAACTGGGTTCTCTTTGTCTTGAAGATTTTAGGTATGAGGTTCATTCTAGTATGAGCATAGTAGAGCTTAGCAATAGAATCACATATCATCCGAATTTTTTTACTATGAAATCTTGAATAAACTAAACCCAACTCCCTAATCAAAACCCAAAAACAAAATAAGCAGTTCCGCAAGTCTCAGATTCAGTGTCCAAGATCTGTACTTTCTGAACTAATCAAAGCTTTAAACACAGAATTAGGTCAAAACAAGAACAACCAATACGAAATTCGAATTGGGCAGATGTAAATTTCAGAGATACGCACCTTTACTCTGAGAAGTGATCAGAGTCCTGCTCTGTTTGAAACGACGAGCTTTGTTTCTGGGTCTCAGTCTCAACCCAAAGTCCCAAATAGCTCATTAATTTTCACATTCACCCCAAAACCTTTCAATATTTACATTAGTACCCCATGTGGTTTTATATTCAACAAATCACCCCTTCTTCAGTTAAAAGTTTAAAACTTTAAACACATACTCTTCTGTAGAACCCTAAAACCCTCCAAAGTCTTCACCTTTGATTGATCAGCCACTTTCCCATTACCAATTTCTCATCTTTCAGATGTTTGTTACTTCACCATGATCGAATTCATACACTTTGATTCATCTGGGTCTGTAATTTTGGTGATTTCTATACCTAATTTCAGCTCATATTGCTGTAATGTATCTGAAAGAAGGATGCTCCTTACTGCTGAAAATCCACAAACCCACAAGACCCTTGGTGCTCAGCTCAAACCCAAACCTAGTTCCCAGCTTAAACCCTAAACCCCAAACTGAACCCACCCAACCCATTTTGAAAGAGTCTGAAGTCTTTCAGAGGCTGAAGCATGAGCCCCAGTTGGGTCTGGCATTGGAGTATTTCAGGTCCATTTCCAACTCCAGAGCTTTCAAACACACCCAATTGACATACACGGCCATGATTGAGAAGCTTGGGAGCCAATGTGAAATGGATGGTGTGCAGTACTTGATGCACCAGATGAAACTGGAGGGGGTGAGTTGCTCTGAGGACTTGTTTATAAGTGTGGTAAAGGCTTATAGGAGAGCTGGGTTGGCTGAGCAGGCATTGAAGGTGTTTTATAGGATAAGAGAATTCGGGTGCAAACCGAGTGTGAAGATTTACAATCACTTGTTGGATGCGTTGCTTTGTGAAAATAGGTTTCGGATGATTAATCCGGTGTATGTTAATATGAAGAAAGATGGGATGGTGCCGAATGTGTTTACTTATAATATTTTGTTGAAGGCATTGTGTAAGAATGATAGGGTGGATGGTGCACATAAGTTGCTTGTTGAAATGTCTAAGAAGGGATGTTGTCCTGACACGGTGAGCTATACGACTGTAGTGTCTGCATTGTGTAGGCTTGGGAAGGTAGACGAAGCGAGGGAGCTTGCTTGTAAGTTTGAGCCTAATGTGGCTGTTTATAATGCTTTGGTTAATGGATTGTGCAAAGAGTTCAAGTTTGAAGAGGCGTTGGTGTTGCTGGTTGAAATGGCTGATAAGGGATTAGACCCTAATGTCATTACATACTCGACGGTTATTAGTTCTCTTTCTGATATGAGGAATGTTGAGTCTGCTCTTGCAGTTTTGGCTAAGATGTTTGTGAGGGGATGTAGGCCTAACATTCACACCTTTACTTCCTTGATAAAGGGTTATTTTATGGAAGGTAGAGTTAGTGAAGCTCTGGACTTGTGGAACCGCATGGTGTGTGAGGGATTTGAGCCAAATGTTGTTGCATATACTACTGTTATACATGGTCTCTGCTCTGTTGGGAATATGCGCAAAGCTATATCTGTTTTACATGAGATGCAGAAAAAGGGTTGTTCTCCAAATGTAACCACATATAGCACTCTTATTGATGGGTTTGCAAAAGCTGGCAACCTTGTTCGGGCATCTGAGACTTGGAACAATATGATGGACTGTGGTTGCCGTCCTAATGTAATAGCATATACCTGTATGGTGGATGTTCTGTGCAGGAAATATATGTTTAATCAAGCTCAATGTCTTTTAGAAAATATGACTGCAGAAGGCTGTCCTCCAAATATAGTTACTTTTAACACATTTATTAAAGGGTTATGTGAAGGTGGAGAAGTAGATTGGGCTGTCAAGGTGCTCAACAAGATGAGGGACAATGGGAGTTTGCCTAACATTACAACATATAATGAGTTATTGTATGGTCTCTTCAAGGTGAACAAATTCAAAGAAGCATTTGGACTTGTCAGGGAGATACATGATAAGGGATTGAAATTGAATTTGGTAACATACAACACCATTTTAAATGGTTTTTGTCGTGCTGGGATGACCAACGAGACTATGCAGGTTTTTGGCGACATGCTGAAATGTGGAACAAAGCCTGATACCATTACATATAACATACTGATATATTTCTTTTGCAAGCAAGGGAGGATAGAGAGTGCTATTCAGCTTTTCAACAGTACTGGTGCAGCAAAGGAGTGGTGCCCAGATGTAATAACTTATACTAGTCTTCTATGGGGAATTTGTAGCTCAATAGGTCTAGACGAGGCCATGGTTTATCTTCATAAGATGATAAGTGAAGGTATCTGCCCCAACTTTGGCACATGGAATGTATTGGTGCAGTGTTTCTTTAGCAGCTTAGGTCATTTGGGGCCAATCTACATACTGGATGAAATTCTTCATGATGGATAAGAACCGAGAGCTCCCTTGTTCTTATAAAGAATTATCTGTTACCCCTACTATTGTTGAAATGACAGATGCTAACCTTGACTTTGAGCATATGCTGCCACAGCCTCGTTGCTTTCCTATGGTATGGCAAAGCCCGAGGACTACCTTCTCAGTGTAACACTAAACAACATATGGTTGCAAAGGCTAGTGCACTGGGCAAGCTTGGAAGATGCTCATAGGTCTATTGGTTCCTTGCGGAAATCTCACATGTTGTGTCCGTTGGCCTTATGCTGACTTTGTAATGGCAAGTGCCCCATGGAGACCATGGTGAGGAAAAATAGTTGCGGCAGCCGAAATGACTGGTTTTAGGTAAGTCAAGGAAATCATGTTGTTGCCCTCAGTAACAGGTCACTCGCGATTGAACCGTTCCATTCACTTATCTTTCTTACAGTCCACAATTTCTTCCTCTCCTTTCTGATCAAAAAGATTTGCTCATTGTGCATGTATCATGTTTGTAATTTAAAACTTGGGAATTTGTATAACAGTATAACAATGGATTTTTGCTGCATCTTCTTTCCATCTAACACATGTTTCTTGCTATGTAATATATGAACCCCCATTCTATGAGTGAGTTGACATTCGACAAGTTTTTAGTACCAGGTTCATCTTACTTATTCATTTGTGTTCTCTGTTTCACAGAATTAGTGATTGAAATGGAAAAACAAGGAGTCAATAGTCAAAACAGTATGAAGCTGGAGACAAATTCCTTGATCATAATCAATAGGAACATTTATTTCTCTCTGGAGAATGAACAAACTGTCTACACAAGGTAAACTACATATGAACTGGTACTATTTCTTCAAGTTCTATTCAGAACGTAGATGAGATTTGGCAATACGACCATCAGCTCCTTTCGGATAGAAACCCCCCGGGGCACGTTCATCACCCGATCCATATACAATCCTTAGTATCTCCTCCGGTGTCCTGTCATATGCAACTGAATATGAGTCTCCAGCAAGAACATTGCCCCTGATTTTTCCCTCAGCTCCTTTATATTTTGGAATCAGAAGGCCTTCATCTTTCAAACCCATCTGTCCCAGCTTGTTCCTCAGATCAGAAAGCCGATTTGTGAACTCAGCTACTGTTATACCATATGGGTGCACTCTCACCAGAGCCTGCCTATACAGCATTGTTCTAATCACTGCATCTTGTCCTGATTCCACACCTAAAAGACCTGCAACAAGCTGAAAGAAAATACAAACTATTAGAGCTAGCTGTTAGATACTTGAAGAATGTTATGTTGTCACACTTTCAATACAATCTCACATATACATAAACAAAAATCAAATCATCAGGTTTATAATTCATGACTCATTTGACGTCTAACAACATAAAATGCTAAACTGTTTGACAAGAGAATGTTTTCGAGCGTGGTTATTATTGGGTTTGAAAATTACCCTTTTGGAAGTAGGGCCTTGGAGTTTGGGGTTTGCTCCAACATAACCAGTAAGACCAACATAAGGGATCAAATAGGATGCAAGGAGATAGTTCAAGCTATTGGCATAAGGATCAAATGGTGGCTTCAAAGGACGTCCAAATGCAAGATCAAACACCTTTGCAAATGATTTTGCACTTAAATCCAACTGTGGCCTTGGGAACCCTTTCACTGTCCTTTTAATAGCTCTGCAAACAAAAACGACGGCCTCAGTTCAAATCCCCTATCCGAATACCATTAACTACTAAATAAATAAATAAACACTTGAACACAAAAGTAGGTAAGAAAATGAAAACATAGAAGATTTGAGACCTCAAATGTCCAACTTCTTGCCATGCAAATTGTTCGATCACATCCCTAGTGGAAGGGTCTAACATGGCCTTCCTAGCACCAATGGGTTTTGGACCACCGGACGTCAAGTTTGGAGCAACTCTATCCAAGCCAAAACCCAAAGAGCCATATAGGAAGAACTCAGCTTCCAAGTACTCAAGGTTCAGAGGAAACTCCAAGAGATCAACATCTGAATCTGGAACAGCACCAGAAGAGTAAGAATGTGGAACAAGGAGGAGGATGAGGAAAGAAACAATAGCGGTGGTGCTGGTATAAGCAAAATGTGCCATGTTTTGCTTTGACTGTGTTGGCTAGTTAGATGTGTGTGTGATCTCAGTCAAGGGTTGCCCTTATTTATAGCCCTTGGCTTAGGAAATGTGGCACAAGGGGAGTGAGTCAAATCTTGGGTTTTGCCACCCAGCTCAGTGTTTGTTACTTCTTTTTCTTTGTTTTCTTCTTTTTCTGCTCTTTTTTCTAATTTTCTTTGAGACGATCGGGAACAGTTCAGTAAGATTAGGATGGAAATGTGTAATGTGTGCAGACTTTCTAGAGCAAGTCTATCTTTGCATGAAACTTCGGAAAAATCGAACCGAGGATCCGGGTATAAAGGTTGCTAGGATTGAATTTGTTATGAAATATTTGGATTTTATTTGAAAGAGAAGGGTAACATTCCGAATTTTAAAATTTCTCAAAATTGATTTTTATCTTAAAAATAGAAAGTAGATGTCTTCACGAATTCGTCGTATTTTTCGATGAATTTTTTAAATTCCCGAACTATTTTTAACGATTTTTTGAAATTTCGTCGAAGTTAATACGTGGCAGCATTTTTTGGTTGTTTAGTGACACTTGGCGTCACTTGGTCGGCTGTGAGGAGATGAGAGCTGCGTCAAGTTGCAGCAACAATTGCAAAGTCATAAGACACTTGTCAAGTGGTGGTGTTGGTTTCTTCTTTAATAGACAAGTGTCCATTTTCAATTCGAAAATTCTTCGGTTCACATGGTGAAATTTCACCGAGTTGACGTGGCACACCTGCCCACCACAAGTTTCAGTCAGCCCTTTTACTTGACTAACAATGTTGTTTTCGGTTAACGTTAGGTTTGACCATAGGTGGGGTAAAAAATATTTAACTTTTAGGAGAGAGACAAAGTCTTGAAGTGGGGTATGTTGGTATTCACGTGATCCCCAACCAGAATAATGAACCCAAAAATAAGCTTCAAGAACACCCATCTACTTCTCTCTTCTCTACTCCTCCGTTCAAACCATTGCCAACGTCGCCGAGAGCCTCCTCACCAACCCAGCCTCCTCACCAACACCACCATAGGGTTCCCGGCCAAATTCAGGAATACAATCGATCTTCCAATAACCCACCCCGAGTCACTGTTCAAGAACAAGACTACCCCTCGGATCCTCACCACTCCCCTTCAAATCTCAAACAGAAACTCTTTCTTCATCGTCGTTGGAGGACCCAGATCTGAGGACCCAGGTTCATTCAAGCCAACTATGAATCCGTGCATGTTGAAAGGGAACTGAAACTTAATAGAAAAATTAGTTGAAAATTGAAAGTAAAAGAAAAGTAGAAAAACTGTGGGTAACGAATTGAAAGGAAGCAAATCGAATAACACGAACCTGAATGAGGTGAGGTGGAGGTTGGAGCGAGACTGAATGAGAAGAAGGAGAGGAGGTGAGGGCCGAGGAAGGAGGAGAGTGAGGGTGATGGACTGATGGTGGAGGAGAGTGGTCGAGGAGGACAGATGAAGTGGATCTGAGATTGTGTAAAAAAAGTTTTTTTTTTTTTTTTTATNTNNATAAGTTTAAAAAAAATGTTAAACAAGATATTTGTTGAGGGGTCTGGTTCAAGAGACATCAAATTTAACACAAATTTTAACATTATTTCTTGATCTTAAGATTTTAAAACATTCAAGGGTCTAGATCAATTGTAAATATGATGTCAACACAAAAATAATTGATGTAGCAAATGACGTGGCACTACCTAATTTTATAACAAATAAAAATTAAAAGAAAAGAAAGAAAAATCAGAATTTAAAATATGAAAAACACAATCTATTTTGCAATAAAAAGAACTCAGACGCAAAGAAAAAAAAAGAACGAGAAGAGATTGATCTGTGTTCTCATGCTTAGACCGAATGGCTACTGAGATTCAAGTTCAACAAGTTATCACACTGTGTGTGTAATGGGATTAAGTACACTCACCCCTTGGTTTAGAGACGTTGTCATTGGTATCAAGGGTAGTAGCTACAAACAATTCTTAACAGGATTCTAAATTCATTAGCTAGGAGATGAAGCATATCTTTCAGGAGTGCAGCGAAACCGGGTGAATGTGTCACATCCCGACCCTTATATTTTTACCTTATTTACTAGCCTGATTATAATAAGAATTTTACCGTCTCCGTCATTGTGTAAATAGTTTAATTGGTCCCTAAAGGGGTTTCGGGGACGATTATGTGCGGAGGATTATTCGTATGGGGAAAATACGACGACGGTAAAAATAGTAAATTTTAGCTAGTAAAAAGTAATTTTTATTCGGGTATTATTTTTCGGGGTGTTTCATTTTTTTTGGAATTGGGTTGATAGGTTGGACCGGTGGAGGCCCAACCCATTCTTTTTCTTCCTCCCTTTCTCTTTTTTCCTCTTTTCTTTTCCTCTCCCCGAGCTCTCTCTTCCCGCCGGACTTCCAGTCGTCGACTGCCGCCGTCCGGCCACCCACCAGCCGCCGCACCAGCCCAGATCGGACCCCCGTCACCTCCTCTCCCTCCCCGGCCTAGTGTCCGAGCCGGTGGTGCCGCTGGAGAGGAGAAAAAGCCGCCGGAACCGCCGACTGTCCCTTCGCCGGAGCTCCGTCCTCCGGCCACCATAGGCCGAGATTGTTGGCTCAACTTGTAGCCCTCATCTAGGTGAGTAATCCCTCAAAAGGTTTCGGCTAAATTCGATTTCGTTAGGGAGGTTTGTTTAATTGAAAGTTTTAGGGATTTATGGTTGTTTGTGTTCGATCGACATGGTTAGGCTTAGAATTGGAGTTTGTGGTAGTTAGGAATGTTGTAGAGGAGGTTGAGAGGAAGATGCTGCCAATTTTTGGTGAGCATAGGAGGTCGCCGGAAAACGGCTGCCGGCCGCCGGTTAGGAGATTTTTAGGGTTTTAAATGTGGAATATTAAGAAGAGTATATTGGTGTGATTTATGGAATTTTTGGATGAGATTTGGATAGGTTTGTGAATTTCCGAAGTTTGGTATTTTTGGCGGTTAATTAATGTAGAATCCGGCCGTAGGATTTAAGTCGTATTTTGGAGAGGTTGTATTTACGACTGTTGAGTATGATATTTAAGTTCGGATCGTTCCGGTGTAAGAATATCGAAGTTAGGCAATGATGAGCGTAATTATGGCTCTCGGGTAATTTTGCCTATTTTGATTAAATATTGGATTATTGGTTGGGAAATTAATATTATATTTGGAACAGGACGTGAGGAGGCTCGAGCAGACGAGACCCCAGATCGACATCAGGCTTAGGCCTAATTTGTGAGTGGACTTTTATTTGAAATAATATGCATGCTATGGTTCATGATTGAACATTTCCTTTTGTTGGAGTTTTTGACGTCAATTAATTTTGACGCTTTTATTTCTCTTAGAGAGTTACCGAAAATGGGATTTTCGGTGAATATAAATATGTAATTATGAGAGAGTATGT
>NC_020493.1:24776617-24799371 GCF_000184155.1 Fragaria vesca subsp. vesca | reverse complement strand
TTTTTGTCCACTCACTCTAACGTTATTAAATGTTTCCCTGGGCCCTTCGTTTTAAATTGCCCAGTCTGCAGAGTTCGGGTTGGATCTAGTAGGAGACGAGGCATAGTCACCCGCATTTCTGCCAGTTTTCGTCAGTAGGTTACATGTTCAACCTACTCGTGTTTTCTTGCTTCCGCTTGTGTTTAGTAGCTCTGAATACTTTAGAATTTTTGTATATTATGTGATGTTCAGAAGTGTTAAATTAAGAGTGTAATATGAAATTTTCGAGTTAGGGTTGTCCATCTGCAAGGGAGATTTTCTTAATCTTTTCAGTAAATTTTCCTTGGAGGTGGTCCCCGCACGACTTACTCTGGGTTTCAGGGTGAAATTCGGGGTGGGTCGTGTCAGAATGATTGTTGGATTAAGCAGAGTTTGAAGTGGAGTGGTCAATTATATATAAGGCTCCTTATGAATCCTTGATCGAAGTCATCGAACATCCCTTAGGTCAAACCATGCACCTCTTGTTACATATGGTTTATCTACACTGAAAGCTACAATACTACATACATAATTGGCTAAGACACCAAAGGATCCGATCGACAATAATAGTGAGGAAAATAAAACAACACTGATTAGTTCAGAAATTTATTTTCTGGGTTTTTGTTATATTCTGGACATGAACATCGTCCTTTGTTTGTTTCATCGTATTGGAAAATTACATTTTGCTTTTTAGATTTTAAATTCTGATTTTTCCTTCTTTTCTTTTAATTTTGATTTGTTATAAAATTAGGTAGTGCCTTGTCATTTGCCACATCAATTATTTTTGTGTTGACATCATATTTAAAATTAATCTAGACCCTTGAATGTTTTAAAATCTAAAGGTCAAGAAATAGTGTCAAAATTTATATCAAATTTAACGTCCTTTAAACTGGACTCTTTGTTGAGAAGTTTGAAAATTTTTCGTTTCAAAATGCTCAAAATTTTTAGCGGAAAGGTTGACCTCCTAAATTTTGGCCACACATGCTACCTGACTTACCAATTTAGTCACCTAATAAGTCCCATAAATTGTTTGATAAAATACGTGACTTACCAATTTAGTCGCCTAATAAGTCCCATAAATTATTTGATAAAATAATCCCCAGATTTGATAATTATGAAACATGTCTTCTAATTAAAAAAAATATTCATAAAAATCGTATCTTGCCGACGGAAGAGAGATTCGTACGAGCATTTCTTAAGTACATTTTCGAGTATGAATAACGTTAGAAATATCTTATTTTCTTCAAGAAGGATCTGAGTGTCGAGAGAATTTGCTTAAGTAAAATTTAATTATATATCTAATGCTCTACAACCTCTTTAAGATACGATCCATTCGAGACACAATTTTTTTGAAAAACTCATGTGTATCTAAATTGGAAGAAAATATTAAATAGATAACGAGATTTATAAATAAAAAGTGATGTTGATTTATGGTTGACCGTGTTGATCGAGACCCTAACGTTAATGAAAATAAGTAAAAATTTTTTTCATAGCCATATTTAAGAATACTCATCACATCGGACGGTTGAATTTTCGTTTTGTGAATTTTAGTCATTGAAACCGCAACGTGCCTACTATTGTAGTATAATTTGTTTAAGAATTAAATTCAGTTTACCCCCCTAATTTTTTATGTCAAAATCAGTTCAGTCCTGCAACTTTTTGTTAAAAATGGGTCCCCTTGTCAGTTTGGTGACGTCATATTTTAAGGAAAATTCAAAAAATTGGACAAAAAAAACTGATGTGTTTACAAAAGTTGAAGGGGCGAACTGATTTAAAAAAAAAAGTAAACTGATGTGTTTATGAAAGTTGAAGGGGCGAACTGATTTAAAAAAAAGTTACAGGACTGAACTGATTTTGCCACCAAATATTAGGGAGGTAAACTGAAATTTTTTCTTTGTTTAATGAGTTATATGCAAGGGTACATCATTTTGAACAAACTATATCTAACAAATAAAATTTTTAAAAACCAGCCGTTGGATGTGATCAGTATACTGAAATACGGTTACGGAAGAAAAATTACATATTTTCGATAATATTTGGATCTCGATCGACGTAGTTAACCTTATTTACGCTTATGCTTCCTTATGGAGAGCCCTATCTTCGAAAGGTAAACTTCTCCAAATTTTTATAGGGGCTGCCATGTCATCTATGTGAAAGTGTGTGGGCAAAAAAATCAACCAAAATAAGTCACAGAGGGGTAGGTAAATAGCGTTTTCATGTAATAAGTGACATTAATTTAGGGTTGACCGCCTCGATCGAGACCTAGACGTTAACGAAAATAAGTGAATTTTTTCCATAGGCATATTTAAGTATATTTATCACATCAAACGGTCAAATTTTCATTTTGTTAAATTTAATCATTAGAACACAATGTGTCTATCAATGTGGTATAATTATGTTAGTGGGTTATATGCAAGTATACATCCTTATGAACCAACTATATCTGAAAATAAAATTTTGAAAAATCAGCCGTTGGATGTGATCGGTATAATAAAACACGGCTACGGTAGAAAATTTACATATTTTCGATAATATTTGGACCCCGATCAAAACGGTCAACCATTTTTACCCTTATCCTTCCTTACGAGGAGCTCTATCATCATAAGGTACATTTCTCTAAATTTTTATATGGACTGCTACATCTCATCTATATGAGAATGTGTAGGCAGAAGAATCGACCAAAATAAATCACAAAGGGGTATGTAAGAGCGTTTACATGTAATAAATGACTTTGATTTAGGGTTGACCGTGTCGATCGAGACCCAAACGTTAACGAAAATAAGTGAATTTTTCTTCATAGCCATATTTAAGTGTAATTATCACATCAGACGGTCGAATTTTCATTTTGTGAATTTTAGTCATTGAAACCACAACGTGCCTACTAATACGGTATAACTTGTTTAGTGGGATATATGGAAGTGTACATTTGTATGAACCATATGTATCTAACAAATAAAATTTTGAAAACTCAACCGTTGGATGTGATCGGTATATTGAAATACGGCTACGGTAGAAAAATCACATATTTTCGATAATATTTGAACCCCGATCGACACGGTCAACCTCATGTATTACTTTACGGCTTTAAGGGTAGCCGTGTCATGCAGGGATGAATATCTCGAAATTTTTATGTAGATGGACATAGCCCATTACTGTGAAGGTGTATGAGTTTTCAAGAAATTTTTCGGGCACTCGAGCTATTTATTAATCTTTTTTGAACTTATCGAACTTCATTTTTTTAGCCTGGAAAATTATTAAGCTAATTTAAGATTGATTGAGAATTAGTTAATAGGATTATTAGATTTAGTGCTAGGAAATGATTTTCACACGATGAAAACCTTGAAATAAGTGTTTGATGATGTAGCGCCGATGACACATGGTCATCAATATTTTCGGAACTTTTCGGATTCGCTAACTAATTCCTTCTTTTTTTTTTTTAGAATTATTACAAATTCTTTGAGTTTCCAAAGTCTGATAATCCAATTCCAACAAAAAAAAAGGTCTGATAATATCCATTAAAATTGACTTCATATAAAAAGAAAGAAACCACCCCTCGTTGCAATCTGGGCCATCCGTTGAAATTCATGGCAGCCTGTCTAAATATGAATAACTGAATAAAGGTTGGATTATGGTCGTGGTCTCTTTCTCCTTTCACGGCCAGATACTCGTCACCGTCGTCGCCGGCAAAACTCCTCTTCTCATCTTCTCTCACGTGCAGCGCACGTCCTTCGCCGAAGCCCTCCGCCTTGTCGTCGTCGTCCGGCGCCTTCTGGGTGTCCTCGCCGTCTCTTCCCTTGATCGGAGCGAACCCGGGTGGGTCTTCGAGCAGTTTTTACAAGGAGTAGTCTCGTCCCCACCACCACCACCCACCGCCTCCGATCCGATCGTCGCCTGTGAAACGATTTGACGCCGAGAAGCTTCGGCAGTTCGGCGTCAAATTCTCCGGCGACGGCTTGTTTGACCATGGCAGTGGGCTTGTTTGAACATGGCAATGCAAGTGATGGTAACTGAGCCTCGTGCTTTGTTTTGTTACTGAGCCTCTGTTTTCTTTGTTTGACCGTCTGTTATCGCGTGAATGCACGTGCCGTTAAGAGAACCGTTGGTGATGGGTCACCCTGTGGAGGGAAGAACTTTCGTTTTCAATTTGACCAAAACCTTTTAGCCGACTCTTTCATGTTGGTCAACCCGTCTATATATAGCTGATCCATCAGCTCCGTTTCTATGTATTCAGACACTCTTTATCTCCCCCTGAAATTTCTCTCTCTAAGGTTTTTACTACTAAATTTTGGCGGATCGTAACTTTTGAGTAACTCTGATTCTAAATACGCGAAGTGCTACAGGTTCGTCTCGATAACCTCTTCCTATCCTAGAAGTTTGAGCTAGATCCAAAGATGATTTCTAGATAGCTCGTTTTAGAAGGCTCGGTTTCCGATCGATGTTCTTGATGGGGATTCGTATTGATGAGATGAGTAGATTTGTGTAATATGTTTCAAATATTCTTATTTGTTATTAAAATAGTCGAAAAACATGATTTTAATCTGTTTACGAAATATCTCTCTTTTTATAATGAAGCATGTCGATTTGCGAAATATGCGGTGTTTATATATAATTATGTGTTGGATCTATTGTTTGATTAGTCATAGACATGTGACCTTCTTGATTGGTTATGCCGAAGTAAGGATGTGACACACAGAGGTATAGGACATGAAGGTCATTAGGTTCCCGTGGGATCATTAAATTGAAGGATATCCAATAAGAATGGATTGTGCGATGTGATGAATTACGTGAAGTGATGTGTATACGATATACGTATTTTGTAGTGTGTGTAAAATGACATGGCTTTGCGGGCATATTGCATTGGTCTACTCATTGAGCGTGTGGTTTTGCTCACCCACCCATCTCTAATATTTTTTTGCAGAGAAGTACTTAGGTTGTACCGAGCCGGGAAAATGGGTAGGTGACGAGCCTAGAAAGAAGAGCCTAGAAGATAGTATTTTTGTTTACTGTTCTGCTTTGTAACACTCGTTCACGCCTCGAGATCGGCGTCCGGTGCCTAAAACCCGCCGACGCGGGGACCGGGGTGTGACAAGAAGTGTGCTCGTTTCTCCATATGTACAGTCGTAAAGAGTTAAGATTGGATGGATTTTTGATACCTAGATGAAGCAATACTGATGAATTGATCGGAAAAAAAATGTGATTCATAAAGATTGTTGTACCAAAATCAATTATCAAGTTTTCAAACGTTCAAAAAAATATATACCGTTGTAGACTCAAAAGTTTAAGCAAGAGCAAACATTGTGGTTAGTTCACAAAAATATTGCTACCTTATGTAAAGGAAATTGCACAAAACAAACTAAAGTAGTCCACAGAGGTGTAGAAGTGTGCAAATTTACCTACATAACATTTGTTGGTTGACTGTTCATAAACATATGAATAGTGTGCTGACTATTGTGCCCCTGCTGTGGTGTGGAAAATTTTGTCTGTGTCCTCAATTCTCAGATAATTACGATATTACCATTCACCTTAAATATGATATATAATCAGTAGAAGATAGTTATTTTGTTTGCTCTATGTCGTGAAGAATCCAAAACGATATTAGCAAGATCACGTCCTTCGATTAAGCTTTTGCTTTCTCATTCTTTCATCTTTGCGCTCGATCTTTTTTCCTCTTTGGATCTCTCTCAAATCTCATGGTCTTCTCCCGTCTCTCTGTTTGCATCTCAGAAAATATCGCCGCTTCGTTTCATCTCTTTCACTATTGTTCCGTTCTGTGATCGATTTCCCTTTGTTAAAAGAAAGAGTTTTATCAAGCTCGGATAAATCTGGAGACCTAAAAATTTGGGTATTTTTCATTTATCTTAATCTCCAAATTGATTTCTATATTGTTGTTTCTGCGTTTGTTTTGCTTTTGATTTGCGATTTGGGCTGCGATTTCTCACTTTTCTTCAATTGGTAGGATTTTGCAATTTGCTGGGTTTGATTAGGTTTGGTCGATTTGAAACTTCGAGCTCACCATAGCAAGGTATTGCTTCTTAATTTTAATCTTGATATCTTTGTTCCTATGGAGTTGGTATATTCTGCTTAAATTGAATACGATCCTCTTTAATGAATTGATATGATGTGTTATTGGTAACAAACTGGAGCTCTAATTGATTTTTGTACGCTGCTATAATTTACAACACAAAAGGAACAAATAGCAAACCATCCAGAGCAAATCATGTCATTGGATTTGTTGGTATAAGGATTGTTGGATATCCCTTTTATGATCAAAACACAGGACACAAGCTATTTTATATATCCTGATGATAATTAAGGATATCATAAGTAAAGAATGAAAACTTGACAAGATCACATGTGTCCTAGGTACTGATGCATATGCATCTGATGCTTTTCACTGAGAATTCTATATATCTTGATGGTAAAGATATCACAAGTGAAGAATGAAGACTTGCCAAGATCTCATGTGCATCAGGTAGTTCATGCATATACATCTCATGCTTTTCACTAAGAATAGCAGCTTTACTTGTCATCTTAGATCGGATGATACCTCCTGGTATATCTGTCCTAATCTTTTGGGTCTATATGTATGCATGTCTAGATGCTTTTGCTATTTGTGTATCATTAGTTTGAATTCTCCTATTTGAATTCAAATCCCTTTAGCAAAACATTTGTCGCTGCCATGGTGCTTCAAGTCAGTCTAGGGTTGTATAGTGTTTCCAACCCGTGACCACATGACTAGAGCTTAGAGGCTCCAGCTAGGTTTGTGATACACAAACTAATATATTAGCTGGCTCTTTGTTTTTATCTCATGTACATAAGGTAGTTCATGCATGTGCATCATATTCATTCAGGATGGCAGCTCTGCTTGCCATCTAGATTTGATGGATACCTCTGTTGTATCTATCCTAATCTCTGAGTCTGACTTCGTGCAGATTTAAATGGTTTTGCTTCAGCTTTTCAAGTATTTGAATTTCAAATCTCTTTTAGCAAAACATTTTTCATTGTGCTTGGCTCTAAGTTAGTCTAGGGTTGTGTTGTTCTTCCAACCCATGAGCATATGACTAAAGCACTTTTAGGTCAGCTCCTTTTTTAGTCCAACTGGGTTTTGTGATACACAAATCAAGTCAGCTGCTAATCTATGTGATGCACCGCCCAAGCTATTAGTTGGCCTATTTGTCCTCATATAGGAATATATTTTGTTGTGTCTCTTTTATTCACAAAACCTTTTGTTTCTTCCTTATTGGACCACTATCATATAAGAGAGTTGTGTTTGTCTTTACTCTCTTGGAGCCTTTTGTTTGTCCCTTGGCCATCTCACTTTATGAGTTTGGCCAAGAACTAAAGTTCAAAAGTTGCCTCTCATTTTGGTAAACGTGCATGCTCTCCTTTAGCTTGCACTTTGCCTATATATATGGAGCAAGTCTCTTCTTGCTCCTTGGTTATCAAGATGTAGTTTTCTACATTGTTTTAATTGGGTCTAGGTTTTACCTTGCATTGTTCATTTGCCTTTAAGTCTTCCCTTGGTGATTGTAAATCTTAGAGCAAGAGCAAAAACTATTTTCATAAACCTATTAGCATTTTGCATATCATGAGTGATGGTAGTGTAGCAACCCCAGAAGTATTCAAGAAGGATCAGTTGATCGAGGAGAGCTGAGTTCTAGAGAGTCAGTTAAAGGCGTTAGCTGAGGTCTGAAGAATCCCTCTCATTAGGATAGCTAAGTTCTGAGTTGAGTATTTTGAGAAGTGTTCAAGAAGAATCAGTTAAAGGCTTTAGCTGAGTTCTGAGTTAAACTTCTTCTTATACCTTTATATGTAAACACTTGAGAGACAAGAGAGGTAGGTCTAAACTAGTAGACTAGGTAGGATAACAAGTCGTTGTTGTATCCCTAGAACTATAATCTTGTGAGGAGTGAGGTGAGTCACTCAGAGACAAGAGAGATAGATCTAGACTAGTGGGTAGACTAGGCATGATTGCAAATCGTCGTTGTATCCCTAGACTATAATCTTGTAAGAAGTGAGTTTTACATAGTGGAAAGGTTTGTCCCTCAAGAGTTAGGGACACGCAGTTTTTCTCCTTGGTGCAGAGTTTCTGCGAATAAAAAGCGTACTGGTGTTATTTCTTTTACTTTCCAGTACTTGTTCTTTTATTTATTACTACGTCTCCCTGTTATCATGATAGCTATCCTTGTGAACGGAATTGGACGAAAAAGTAATAAAAGCCTATTCACCCCCCTCTAGGACCTTCAGGATTGAATCTTCCAGAACAAATACTTGGACTGATACTCATCAGATCAACTGATTTAGTTTTATTATTCATCTTTCTCACCTTAATTTTATGATACTATTCAATATTACAAATTTGCTCCAAATTAATCTGTAAAGTTTATATACAATGCCTGCATCTACACATTAAATTACTGTGTGAGAGAATTCTGATTGAAACTAACATAGGCTAATATGATATACCAACTTCTTTCTAATATTGTTTTGCACAGCAAGAAATACAAGAACAGACTACAGTACCAACTTTTTCTACGTTCAATTGTATTTAGACCAGTGAGTTGTTGGGCTATGTGCCAGCTGCTATTTTTACTAAGTTAACGTATCATGTATACCTTCTACATTCAATTGCCAGAGTTGAACAAGATATTGTTCTACTTATTCCGTCTAATCTCATATTCATATCCATTCTTATCCACACTGACAACATCTTATAATCACAGAATGTGACATTCCCCTGCAAAGCATCAATTGCAAGATATTTGATGCAGAAAGGCTGGTGGTATACAAACGTTGTTCATCGCCAAATTGCTTCAGAGAACTAAAAGAGAATGAGGATAGCAATGACTTTGTATGCAAGCAACATGGTGTCCAAAAACCTCTACCATGGTAAGATTATACTGTATTTTAACATAATAAACATCATTACCATTTATCTGTAATTTTACATGATTATCTATGTTAACATTTTGTATTTATACTTTCACGATTAGTAATGAATGACCTTCATTTCAAATTCTTATATACTCCACATCCTGGTTTATACATTGATTCGATAAAAAATTAGTATACTACTCTTTCAGAAGTCAACTTTACTCTTTTAGAAACCAATATATAGGAATCTTTACAGTAGCTATTCCACATTCCACCGGATATGTGTTCTACGTGTAGTTTCATCAAACCTCCTACCCCTGTCATTTGTCATCAAGGTACTGTGCATCTATGGTCATTCAAGATGATGAAAATGAAGCAACTGTACACTCATGTGGGCGCAAGCGGAGCGGCTCTTTGATTCCACCTGTGAAAATTTACAGAACAAAAGACCCTCGAAGCGCTACCTCAAGAGATTCAGAACACAATTGGTCAGACCCACGCGTTTGAGTTGGGATTCAACAATTATGGTCAGCTATTAGTAAAAGGCATTGTCTCAGATAAAAAAAATTTCAAAGCCAGCTACAGAACTTCATCCAGCCACAACAACACAAGGAAAAAGAGGAATAGATGGAAGTGCAAGGGCATTATTCACATCAGAACCACAGAAGAAATCAAAAAGGTAAAAACATCATTCATTATAAAATAGTTACATTTCATTTCATTATGTAATCCAGTATGGGATTACTATTGGGACTGATTAATAAGACTTTACATGAACCTAGATTTCCCTTTAGTTTGAAACACTACAAAAAATGAAAATATGCAGCGATCTTATTTCTTATAAGTTATAACATTATGAGTTTTGTTTCGTTTCACATATTCTTCTTTTAAACGAGAATTGTTTTGAGGAGTTTAATTTACACACTCAATCGAAAGATTTTAGTCTGTTTGAGTAATGGAGCTTATTAATGATCATACCATTACTTATGGTTCACCATTGTTTAAGGTTCATTTCAGCTTAAATTGTTTTTTATTATATGTTGCAACATGATCTGTTGATAAGATTTCAAGTAGTTTCTCTTTTGTCAGTTGTAGCCTTGCTTATTCCTCTTTCATTTGCCTCTGATTTAATATGACTTGAACGGAGAGGCAAAACAATGAAGTTACATCATCCTCATCAAGGAAAGAACTTAAGAACAACTAATATCAATCATTGCAATGTATATATCCAACTATTAGTAGGCTTCGACTGTGTTTTTGGTGAAAAACAGTTAACAAATAGGTGGAGCATTTTGTACAGTCAAAATTGGAGATATTTTGGGCAGGACACAACACTAAATGTTTTGCTATTAGTAGGCTTCGACTGTGTTTTTGGTGAAAAACAGTTAACAAATAGGTGGAGCATTTTGTACAATCAAAATTGGAGATATTTTGGGCAGGACACAACACTAAATGTTTTGATGTATAGTGTTGTTCCTTTTGTGATAGCTCCACTTTTAGAATCATATGTATGTGTAATATACAATGTATTCAAGTTCTATGAAGTACATATTAAAAACTTTTTCATCAATCAGCTGAACCATTGCATGCTTCATAAATGTATACACTGCGCCAAGGCGCGGGTATCTTCCTAGTATAAATCTAAACAGGGTCGGGTATCTTTCTAGTATAAATTTAAACAGGGTCTTATGTAAGGATTTTACCATTGATAGTGGTAAAGGGCATTTACCTACAATTGAACAGTTGAATACGAGTTTTACACTTGGGAGATCTTATTATTAGAAATGGTGCCCATAATACACATAATGCAGCACTGTAACAGATCAAGTATTATCTATAGAACAAGTGTGCACACCAGCTCTACTTGGTGAGAGCGGTCACTATTTCAGTCATGTTCTGGCACATTCAGGAGTTCAGCAACTTGTAAGCATTCCAAAGTACATAAACATAAGTTAAACAAAAATGAAGTACATAAAAATAAACCCAAACAGGGGTACTAGGAATGGCATATATTACTGGGAAAAACATCTATGGGATTTAACATATTTATACAAAAACCAATACTCAAAATTCTCTAGTTTCTCACTTACTTCTCTGTCATTAGTTTTCACATCTCACTAATATTCCTACACTAGTTGCTCTACTAGTTTACTATTTTCTACATCATCATTATCAGCATCAACAATGATAATCCCATCTTCATCATCGTAATCTTCATCATCATATTCAATATCATCCTCATCTTCCTCTTCAGAATCTGTACCGGCATTCATGGACTGAAACTCAGAAGGAGGAGGACAATCCTCTGTGATAGCCTCATCCCTCTTCATCACCAGATGCCGAATGACTCTTTCATCCTTGTCCAACAGACTCTTGAAATCATTTATCCATTTGGCATCAATCTCAAAGTTCATCAGAACGTAGTAGGCATTCTTGGCTTTTTGTATTTTGTATGCTAGTCTTCGCATTCCCCAATCACTCAGTCTCCATATCCTGGCTCTCTTCTCCCCTAGAAAAGCTGTAAGAAAATCCATTCGCAAGCATAAAATGAGAAGTTGTGCTACATGTCAACTGAAACTCAGATCTCAGAAGGCAAATTCACTCTTTGCTACAATTGCAATAGTCATATGCATGTATCAACGGAATGTTAGCAAGATGGATGTTCATTCTATTAACTGTCAAGTAATCTATAACTTTCAGGGTGAACAGATCTCTGCAGGAAGCAACTACAAGCTGATTACCATGTTAACTGAATAAGAATCTTTATGTTTTAATGGAAGCTATCTATCCAAATTCACACAACGTATTCACCTTTTTTTTAGAATAATACAAATATGACACCTAAAGTAACACTGCTACAGGTTTCTTTCAGATCCACTATCGACTTTCCCAAAGGCACATTATCACCTCACTGAAAAGGAAATTATTACAAAGTGTCGGGCACTAAGAAGCAAAAGAAATACAAAAATATGCAAAGTAATACCATCATTTTAACTCGACTTCTGTTTGAAGTCTCTTTATGATAGTACAAGATAGTATAAGAAGACTGAAGAAGCACTCCAAAATCACATGTTTTATTTTTGTTAGATGCATACAATTATACATTGGCAGCCAATCTATCATACTTGGTTCAACAATGTTGTAGACAATAGTTACAATACCAACAGAGCAGAAGAGCAAAGCTAACCTTCAATTTTCTCCTTTACACTCCCCACCTCTTCTGCATGCTTCTCATGAATTAGATACACCACCTCATAGTGGCGCACTGAATAAAGGGAAACAGTAAGGTGTAAGAAACTTCAAGCCCCTTAAACTACCGAACAGACGTACGAATAACATTGGCCATTGTTCTATAACATAAGAAAGAATCGCTTTTTATCATCTAAATCAAGTGAAGCTATGTTACACCTCAAAAATTACACAAGGTCAAATAATAGTATATTCAGTTCATATCAGTGTAAACTAATAGATATAGTATGTATGCATAAGCAAGTAAGTTCACCATCTTGCCCTGTAATAATCCAAAAGAGAATGCTACTAGCAAGAAATAAATATGAAACACACTTACGTCGTTCCTCATCCAGATCGTCTTGCAGCTGAAGCTTCAGAAATTCATAGATCTTTTCTGCAAAAGATCAAAAGAAAACATATTAATGAAATTTCATTACAGCCAAAATAGTTATTTGAAAGAAATTCAATTCCTATTGCTTCCTCTATAGCAAGAAACTACAACAGAATTGAATCAGAATTACTAACCTTCGTCTTCATCGGCAAACTCAGGGAGAACTGCACCATCTTCCTGAACTTTCTTCTGCAGTTCATAACACAACTGTATTAGTCACTCTAATAATACATGCAACTTTACCTTATCTTATCCAACTCCATTTACTTTTCAAGAAATAAATAAAAGGTTCTTTTCTAGTCTCAACCCAAAGTTTCATAGTTGAATGTTGAAGCATTTAGGTCCAAAACAACAAGAACTAAAATGAAATGAAACCCCTATACCCACAATTCAAACATAACTGAAACCACAATTACTTGTCTTTAATCTCACATAACCAAACATGAACATTTTCTCATAACTTCATCAACCAAAATTAGCACTAACAAATTTAAGAGCTCAAAATCCAAAGGCAACCTGTCTAAGCAGAACAGCTTCAGGAAAATGCCCAGTAGCCTCATCAGGCTTAGACACAAAGCTATGCTTATCTTCCTTCTTCCTCTCCTTGTTGTTCTTCTTCTTAGCCCCAACAATCACTGACCTTCTGGGCCCAATTGGTAGCTTCTGAGCTCTAAATGGTCTGCAAGAACAAGAAAAAGAAGGGCACCCAGTTGAGAATTCGGAGCAAGAACTGTGATTCCGAGAAGACCCATTTCTGGTGACCAGTTTCAGAGCCGGTGGAGTGAAGAGAGCTACAGAGGAGTGTAAGAAAGCCCCCATTGAGAACCAGTTTTTGGAGCTCACTCTGTTTCTGGATTATATGAGGGAGAATGGGGTATTTTGGTAATTTAACCACATTTTTGGGAGTATTTTGGAAATGTCCGGGTCGGGTTGGGTTTTTGGGCCTCTTATATATAAGGTCCGAGTCAAACATTTAGGTCAATGTGAGCACAAAAGTCTATCTCAGTGTCGGTAACATTCTTGCCTCTTGATTTTCAGGTGAGTTTCTTTACCTCATCTTCCTTTTTACTTTCTCTGCAAATTCCATATGAACAGAAAGGGTTTTTATTTATGTTCTGTTTTCGTGACGGGTAAGTTTTTTTTATGGGCAGTGAAAAGAAAATGGGTTGGGAATTTAGATTTGGTAAATATATACCTCAGTCTAAAGTTTATGAATAATTCTTGGCTCTTTGATTTGATGTTCATGTTTATATTCTCATATGTTTAACAGTAGTAAATTATACATTTCCATAGATTCTTGTCAGTTGTTCTTTTTCTGGAAAGTAGATTCTTAACGGGTACTATTGCTATATTTGGTTATTATTTGTGGCTAGGTGAGTGCTTCAATGTTTCATCAAAAGTGTGCCAATTAAAGTGCTCACTTGAACAAGATGCAACCGGAGCTCAAACGGATGGCAATTGGCGAAAGTTTTTACGGAATGTTTTATGTTTCCAGATTGTTTTAGGAATCATTATTTACTAGAGTTGTTAGGTAGCTTAGAAGTATTAGGAATAATATTTTCTTAGCTGTTTCATAATCATTCCTCCTTGATCTAGAGTAGGAGAGGCATATATTGTAGTAGAAGAAAGGCAGACTTGATCACCAGCTCCTACATCACAAACCTTTTCTATACTTGTGGAAGTTGAAACTTCATGACCTGAGAATCTGAGATAACACCCCTTTCATTCTACTCATTAACATTGTATGGACACTCTTTATAGTAATTAACAGAAAATAAGCATAATCAATGGAAGTTCTTTTGCTATTGTTAGGTTTTACTAACTTTTACTTATTTTTTGTTGTTGGACACCATTACAAATGCGTGTGTTTTGATGATCACTATGCTTTCAGGTTCTTGAGCATTCCATTACAACGAGTTGGTAGTTGGAATGGGGCTGAGTGAAGGGCTGCAGCATTCGGAATCACCTAGAATAGTTGCACAGTCAAGTGTTAGTCTTGATGAAGAAAAATTGGGAAGATTGTCACCCAAGTATAAGAAACGCAGAGTCTCTTGTGTTCGTGATTTTCCACCAGGGTGTGGACCATTTGCTCACTTGAACAATTCAAGACCTGTTCAAGAGGTACCTTCAATACCTTCAACTGTTAAATATTATCCTCGAAGGATAGTAGAAGCTGTTCGGGACTTTCCTCCTCTCTGTGGTAGAAATGCTTTTCTTGAGGCCAAGAATTTGAATCAAGATGAGTCAGTTATGGGTGACAAATCATTCTCATCAATCACAACAAAGACTAGTGTGGAATATACACAAGTTGGGGACAAAGTTCAACCTACAACAGAGAAGAAAAGGCCGAGGGAAGATCCTTTAGATTCGTCTTGTCAAATTAACCAACTGCATGGAAAAGCTTTTGAAAGTTCGGAACTTGCATCTCGTAGACTGGTTGTGCTGGGTTTGATGGCTTCCTCAAATAACCAACTGCATAAGGGAGGCTCAATCAACCAACTGCATACAGAAGGCTCAAATAACCAACTGCATAAAGAAGACTCAAATAACCAACTGAGTAAAGAAGATTTTAAGAGTTGGAAACTTACATCTCATAGAGTGGTTGTGCTGGGTTCGATGGCTGCCTCAAATTCTCTATGTATGAAGAGGAGGAGGGGTGTACAAGCGTAAACCAGATGTTGGTACGAGTGCAAAGTATCTAAACTTTATTTTGAATGTAAATATACCCTCCTTGTTTTTGTCACATTAGTTTAAGCAAGAGAAGGGATTCAAGTGTTGACCGGAGATGCAGCCTCATGGTAAGCTTGTTTTCAAGTTTTGATTACACAGGAACGGAGTGCTTGACTGAATCACCTAATAATGAACATCATTCTGCATTTAGTTTTGGGACCTTGGTTTATTGGTTCCTGGTATTATCAATGTATCACAACTTGAAAAATAGGGGATACGATTCAACTGTTTTGGCATATCACTGTGATGCTGCGTATAGCATAACTTTCCTAGTCCTGGCTTCCAGAGTTAATCCAGAGTCTATTAAATAATTTTTAGCTAATTTTTATGTATTCCATCATTTCACCATTTCGGACTAGATAACGAGCCAATGAGCCTCGTTTCTCAAAATATGATAAACAGCTTCAACCGAAAATTAGAGGACTGGCATGGATTCTACATTAGAAAAGAGATATGTAATCGGGATTCTGATGCCGGCTACCATATTTGTCACTCTTATCCCATCAGATAAAAGCTATCTAGTAGATTACATCCAACATCAAGTTTCAGTAATACAACTCCTTTCACTCGGTGTTTCATTTGGATCCCTCCACAAAACAAAATGAGGAATGTATGCAGTGCAACTGTGCAAGATCTCCTTGCGCCATCCTGGATAACTTGTTCATACTTCATAACCTAATTCCCATTTGATGTAATGGTCTATTTCCCATCTGATAGACCAGTCCGCATCTAGATTCTAATTAAAGTGAAAATAAATGGAACACAAGAAGAGGATTGATGAAGATCTGTAGTCTCCAGGCTAAATGTGATTGATTCTTTACTTATGCCATATTAATGGAGTCAAACTTCTCCTCTGGGCTTTCTTTTTCTGAAAAACAGACAATAAGCCACCATTGAAATAGATTATGAACCTTCTTTATCACATTCAGTAATGCTTACACAGACTGCTGAGATAATAAACAAGGGGCACATATGTTCTAGACTCACCATTGTTTCTTTCCCTTTTTCTTTCTCTTGTTAGCACTGCCACTAGTCTTGGTACCATTTCCAGGTTTGGCAGATGGACTCTCAGCGGAGGTGCCAGCACTAAAATTCTCATACATGCCTGTTTGCATTGCATTTTGTAACCACTCAACAAATTCTTCCTCTGTCATGCACTCTTCTACAGATGCTGGCATCCGCCCACCTCTTTGTCCTGAACTTGTTCCCTTTCCAGAATGCTTCGTAGAGGTCACACTAGTGTTCACATGAAAACTAGGTTTGTGAGTGTTGGCTGGACATCTCATTCCCTGCAACAAAAACTTAGCTTTATGTAAATTTAATTCCAATAAATGCAATACCTCTGTGTTGGTGCATGAGGTATCTCCTAGAGAACCAAATCAAGAAAAATGTGAACATAGGATTACCTGACATATATACCACTCGCTCGCATTATATATCTTACTATCTGCACAAACAAATGCAGCTGGAGTGTTTACCTGCACATTCAACATTGTTTTTAAACAAGCATCTTGGTTTCACATTATTGCTAATCACCCTTTCCCATTTTCTTTTAGAAAGTCGATTTCTTTTCTTTCGGGCAAAAGGAAACAATGATTCATTCAATAGCAATTAAAGTGGGAAATTAAGTACAGAACAGACGCATGCAACATAAAATTCCAAAAACTAACTTCCAACATAAAGGCAGGTACCTTCTGCAATAATCCAAAGAAGAAAGGTTCTGAAGATTGTTCAACCCATCCATCACCATCTTTTGCTTGATGAAAATCTTTGCAATCCTTTATAACAAAAAACCATAACAAAAGCGTTACCACCAATAACAAGATATGCCAGCTATTTATGGGAAAAGGAGCATCATTGAAAAACCAGAATAGCTTTGATAAATGCAAGCTAATAGAACATTAAGAAAGCTTTTGAATATAAATGAAATACCTGGCACCATCTTGCTCTAGATTTTGATTTTCTGGTAAGTAACCATGTATGAAAGTTGTTGCACTTATTGCAAGCGATTCGCCTTGCCTCTCCTAGTGGGTCCTCACCATCAGCCTCTGGGCTTCCAAATCCAGAAGGGAAGAAACCGTTTCCTCCATTCTAGAATAGATATTACATTAAAAGCTCAGATTAGGTAAATAGGTGCGGAAACTTGGAACAAGTGATGAAAGCCGAGGATCAATATTAAAACAAACAAATACTTAACAGCAGAAGCTATACTAGAATGATCAAAAGAATACTTCCTACTAACAAATCCAAGTTAAGGATAGAAACCCCTTGGATTTTGGAACCAGTGGCAGGTATCAGTCTAAGGTTCCTCATAGATGTTGAAGAAGTTGGTCAGACAATTTCACGTTCACACACCGATTACAAAATTGAATACATGCAGAGCATCTGAGGACAAGATCATTACCTTTTGTGAAGAGTTTTTAAACCTGCGGAAAATGTTTAGCAATTCCTGGCTCCTTAATTCATCATCATATGCTTTTCGCTTCAAGGAATCAAGTAAAACCTACAAAATAATATACAGAAAAATGGAACAACAACTCAATCAGAATGGAAAACAAACAGAAAAAAAAAGTATCGAAGGAAATCACAAGAATCACCTCATATGCGTTCTGTAGTTTCTTGAAAGCTTCTGCAGCTTTTTCATTTCCCATATTTTTATCAGGATGGACCAACATTGCCTGATAAGCAACATGAAAGTTCAAATGATACAATTGATTTTCAGTGACAAATGAGTATTTTTATGGGGATAGACCAGAACTGCCTGATCAATCCCGGGAAGTATCAAAATCAGCCATTAAATACCATAATTAGATAGTCAGATTTTAAAGCTATATAGAACAACCAGATAATTAAGAAGAATTTGGAAAAGAAATCCCAATACAAAGAAGGTGAATTACCTTTTTCTTATACTCTCGCTTCAGTAAAGTAACGTCTATGTCTTCATACCGGGAGAATCCCAGCACTGAATAGTGGTCAGTACAGCTTAGCAGCCGAACAATTTCATCTTCAGAGGTTAACTCAGAATCTGCCCCACTGGTTGAAGGCACTCCAGGGCTACGATCAGCAGAAAACCATGGGCCATTTTCTGAGGATGACGCATGCACATGTTCACCATTGAAGAAGCCTTGTTGATCGTGCATTCCAGATGTTTCTTCAGGGGAATCAGTAGGTCTTGAATTCTGATTTACGTTGTTCTTTAAGAAATATATTAGACAATCACTTGAGATAAAAGATAAATTTAACCCCAAAAGCACACCCAGCCATCCAACATACGCCCAAGCACAATACATAGAATACACAGTTGCAATTAACAGTGCAACCCGCTCATGGCTCAGAGTGAATGCCAAACCTGAATTTGAAGAATGTAAAGAGCCTCAGCAAGATCTGATAATCAAATATGCATAACTTGAATAAATAAACTGCACTTGTAAGACAGTAAAGGAAATCACCTCCAAAGAAGATTACAAGTACTGTTGTCCAAAAGCTTCCATAAAGCCACAAGAAAAGAGCTCCAGAAAAAGCAACCAATAAAATTGCAAGCATGAACCCGATGAAAACTCCAATTAAAACTGCTGAGACCTGGTTATATCAATCAATGAGTATGAATGCATGGGAGACTAAGACATATGAATAAGCTAAGAAATGGTAAGGTAAAATCAACATGCCCTTATTGCAACTAATAATTATTCATGAGCAAGTATTATGATTGTTTAGAACACCCAAAAAGATGGAAAAACCCAACATAAATCAGTGAAAAGGCATAATGATTTTCTGATTATTAAGTAGTCAACACTCGGCAGCAAATTGGCAATATTAGGGCTTACCAAGACAATCAGGAACTTGAACATCCCAACCATAGAAATTACTGAGAGAATGCTGAACCATATCACCGAAAACAAGGATGTCGTCCCCATGCGTACGAAGGAATCTAAACCCCTTAAAGTAAAATCCAACCAAAGCATTGATATAATAAGCAGCACACTCCCAAGCTGCATAAGCCACTTCCTAACTACAGGATATGCCTGATCAACCTTTGTTTTGACATAATCACGACCAATCTGTACTTTACTTGTTATACTCAGAATCATTGGTTTGTGCCTCTGAAACCATTCATTAGCCACCTTCAACAAGGACAATGTTGATGTCCTCAAATTTCTAACCAATACGCTATCTGAAGACTCTATCTTCCCCAGCAGATTTTTTACATGCCGATTCAGTAAGTAACCTGATTTTCTTTTTGCATGCTTGCGACGTACTTCACTATGAGGTAATGGCCCATTATGCTCTCTTACACTTGGAGCTTCATTATATCCATTGCAATTTCCCATATCACTTCCTGAAGACGTTGACTGCCCTTGACCTGGCATTGGATCCGTCCCTTGCTTCTCTTTCCTCAAAATTTTCCCAGATTTTTGCTTGCTTTTATTCTCATCTCCAGCATGATTGGCATTACTCACACCTGCTGCAAGAGGACTGCTTGGCTGTTCACCATTTGAGATTTCTTCTCCAGGGAAAACTTTCACCTCACTTGGTTTCTCATTTGCTTTTGTTTCTGCTGGTGTACCCCCTGAATCCGAACCCTTCTTTCTTTGCTTTGACGTCTGGCGATCAACCCCATTCTTTGGTTGATTAGCCTTCCGAGCCATCACTTACCCCTCGACGTACACTTAAGGAGAAGTCAAGTTATGCAATATTCAAAGCAGCCATGCCATGCATGCTAGATTCCACATCACCATATTAGAAGCATACTCAGCAAATAATGAAACTAAAGTCACAACGAGGATTACCTACTAGAGAACTTAAACAAAGTGAGACCTACTGGACTGAAAAACGGTAACAACACCCATATATCACCAAAATTTCTAACATTTTCAAGCTTTACTTTAAGAAAGATCTTTACTTGGACTACTATTAAACACTGTAATGAGTAAGAATGCAACACTGATGCAAACCTCTATAAATTGAACCAATATCAACATTTGATAAGCTACATAGCTAATGGAGTCATAACAAAAACCCAAGAATCATAAACAAGAGCATGCAAAGTTAGTCTCTGAAGCTTGCATTCTTTGCCTACCGCAAGAAACAATATTCACACTAAGAAACCACCAATTACTCTGTATTACAAACACCATGACTATCACCCATGAATCAAAATCACTTCCAAATTAGAAAAAACCAAAAACCCCCATTTTAGATTTAAAGCCCCCAAAATGCCTCAAGGAGAATCAAAACCCAATTGGGCAGCTTCATACCAATAAAAATTCGATGAAATCAAACAAGACCCAGATAAGACAATCAGTACTAAAGCCCTATTCAACATTGAAACCAGAGTAAAAGACAAACCTCGAGGTCTGACAGCAGAGAGAGATTAGAGTGAAGCAGAGAGAAAAAAAATATCAGAATTGAGGTATTTGGGGAATTGGGTATTGTTTGTGGGAATGAAGAGCATGTGAATACATGTGAAAGATGAGATTTTGGGTAGCCAACACTGATGGAAGCTCTCGCTTTCTTGTTCTCTCTGTTCTTTCTGTTCTCTAAAGCCAACGGAGTTTCTCTGTCTCCCATCCCAGCCAAGCCAAGGCGTTGAAACAGGTTGGATTCTCGTGTTCCCCATTGCAGATTGGGCCTGGACTTTACGGGCCTTCCCATTTCATTACCCATTTAGTAACATTTGGTTATGGTAATAGACAGACTAGAGCATTAATGCAGTATTCAATTTTATAGGTTACACTTCGAGGGAAAGTGATCGTAGGTTACAACCAAAATATGGAAGCAAATCACCTGTTCCGGAAAACCCTATGCCAATGCTTTGCCACAAATAGTAATTTGACATCTGGCCATTAAATTTAACTAAGTTAACACTGTTAATACTTACGAGTATAAAAAAAAAAACCTTTTGAAAACCTATGAAACCTAGAAATTTCGATCCCAGCCTTTTTTCCCCTTGCTTTCTTCTTCCAGAAACCCAGCCTTCTCTTTGTTCTTCTTCTTATCAGATCAAGACTCATTATTTCTTCTTCTTCTTCTTCTCCTTCTGTAAATTAAGTCCAATTTTACCCAAAACTAAGTTTTCCAGATCGAAAAAAAAACTTACATAGCCCTCTCAAACCCACTTACATAACCTCGTAGAAAAAAAAAATCCACTTCCACAAGCTATAGATCTGGAAATCCATAGCCCTCAACACATCTCATAAGAAGAAACAAAATCAAATTGCAACAACAAATAAACGAAAACAAATCTCCATTACTCTCACAACATCTGCCACACCGATCATGAAGTTTCACAATTATCAATTGCAACAACAAAATCCCAATCTTCTTGGCCTGCAGAATCAGCTACGATTTCATTTTCTCATTTCAGAAACCACAACTATATTTGTTCTGCCTCTCTCCTCTTCTCGGATCTGACGTCCGCTGACGACTTTGAATTTGGGATCTTGCATTCACACCCTGGCCCTCCTAAAGATCGAACTTTTGTTTGAACCTCTCAAAACTTTTGGGAATGGCACCACTGTCTTGATTTCACATCCATATAGAGAACCCAAATTGAGAAGAAATGGGATATGAACTTAGATCAATCAGAGAGAGTTGCCTTCGTTTTTTTTTTTTTCCTTCCTCCACAAACTAAACGGTGTTAGTGAATAGTGAGTTAGTGGCCAGATGTCAAATTACTATTTGTGACACAGGGTTGGCATAGGGTTTTCCGGAACAGGTGATTTGCTTCCCCAAAACATATAGGAGAGTGGAGACAGGGATTCAAACTGAGTTATGAGTGCAAATGGTGTTGTCATTGGAGTTATCGGAGAAAATGGGCACACAAAAAAAATGTCACATGGTGCAAATGTTCGAAGTTTAATGAAAGGTTAAGGGAGGAGGCGATAATTAGAGACCTGTTTGTTTAGGAGTGGTGTAGCTCCCAATCTATAATATGGTAGCTTGTTTTATCTTGGTCTTTGCTAGGCATTTTAATGGACTGATTTAGCTATCGACTATGGCTTTCAACTTACACTGGTTCTGCCGAGTCTTGTAGCATAGACTTGTAACCCAAACAGGGCGTTAAAGTGATTAATTGGAGGGTGAGTGATTCTTTGCTCTATGAGGTGTGGTTATTTTGGTTTGCTCACTTCGGTGAAGTCGCACTAGGCGCGCCCCTAAACCCTCGGGTCAAATGGGCCCCCACACAAGGCCGGCCCTAGGGCAAGACAAGCAAGGCTCAAGTCTAGGGCCTCAAATTCAAAGGGCCCCTTATATATAAAAGAGTTTTTTTCACCAACAGTCCCTTAACTCTGGTGTACCTACCAATGTGATACCTCAACTCTTAATCGTACCAATGTGATACCCAGACTCTAGTATTGCTATCATTGAAGTACTTCCGTCAGTTTTTTTCAACTTCTCCGTCATCTTGGTGACGTGGCAAGTACGTGAGGCCCACAAAGAGGGTTAAAAGACAAAATTAACCCCATCTGAGAGGAGCAATGTTTTCCCGCCCTTTACCTTGAGAAAGACA
>NC_020493.1:24764271-24770111 GCF_000184155.1 Fragaria vesca subsp. vesca | reverse complement strand
ATTTCTTCATGTTTATATTTAAAGCTGATTACACTTTTATTTACACGTACCTTAATTTTGTTTGAGTATTTGACTCCCTATCGTTTTAAATTTTATTTGACACGATTCTTTTTTATTACCTTAATCTTATTAGTACTCATATCTGTGACTGTATAACAGTTTATGAAGCTATTTTTCATTCATAACCAAGTTATAGCTATTTTCATAATCATTTAATATATAAATAATGAGTTAATGAAAATGATCTTTATCTATTTATTTGTTTTAACGACCATTTACTATAGGGCCACAAAATGCTCTTCGCCTATAGCCTCCACACACACAAGGCCGGCCCTGCCCCCACATGACAAGGGTGGGTAGCGAACCACGAACTTACACTGGTTCTAGTTCCAATCAATATGTTGTTGATAGAGTAGTTCGTGTGATTAATATACTTGAGCGGTGGAGCCTGTAATATTGGTTCCAGAAACCTTGGGATGAAAGTTTTACACGCACATATGATGATATGAACTCAATGCCGGGCTAGCGTTGATGAATCCCTCAGCTGCATTGATAAGTTGACAAAAACAAAAACAAAACAAAACAAAATCTTACCTAGACTCCTCCTTGGTACAACTCCATCACCAACCTATCTTTATCTTTGATGAAGAGACGTATGTGAAGTCCAATATCACCCGATATATATCTAGGGTTGTGAAATCCATACGCCCTAAATTGAAATCCACACACCTTTTTTTCTTTTTTGGTGACTTAAATTTTGTCTTTTAGTGACTTAAACTTTGTCTTTTGTGAATGCGTTAACCAAAACAAATTTAAAAAGGTGTGGATTTCCGATAACAAAACCGCATAGGGAGGGCACAAAAAACCAATCACCATGTCAAACTCATGGTCTGATCTTGTTCCAGGTGATATCTTCTCTCTAATTGCTGAACATCTTTCGTTTAAGGACCTAGTTCGCCTTACTCTGATATGCAAGACTTGGCGACCGGTCGTTCTTGAAGCTATTCAACACCATCCCCTTATGTGTTTGCCATGGCTAACTAATTCGCATGATCCTTGGAATAGTACGATGCGCATTGGACCAATCTTCAACAATATGTCGACCAAACAAACTTACCACTCTCTTAAAGAAACGGTTGTGAGTAAAGAGGTAAAACAACTAGATTCTGCTTGCGTTTGTGCTTTGAGATATGGATACGTATCCGAAGATCCAAGGATTTGAAAATGAATGTGTAACTAGGGTTATATTCACTCCGGATTGTGTTATCTTTGTTGTATCTGAAAGACGTACTAGTGATATTCGTAATCGGAGTACAATCTCCAACGTAAAAACTTGTAGTCTCAAAGATGGAAGATGGAATACAGCTCATATAATTGGTCTTACTGATGCTGGTATTGGTGATGTAGTCTGTATTGATGGTGTTTTACGTACATTGCCTTTATTATAATGAGATTGATGGTTCGTTCATGATCAAATTGCTTACCTTCAATGTCACATATGAATGTTGGAGTACTGTGAAGAACAACTACAGAATAGCTACCACCAACACCGCAGTTAAAGAATGGAGACTAAAAGAGCGAGAGTACAAACGTGACGGCAAGTTTTATAGCTTGGTTAAGTTGACTGATGGGGGAGCTGTTATTAGTGATCAGGTATCCAAGTTGGGAGCATTATACTCCTACTGATCTTAACAAAAGTTATTGGCAAGTTTATCGACTTGATCTGGCCGAATATAGATGGACTCGACTCACTTGAGTTCACGGATTGCGAAATCAAGTATTATTGATGAATGAGCAGGAATTTCGAGATGATAGGTGTAAGCAGTGGTCAGCATTGGCAGTTCCAACAGTAGGAGAGGCTAGGAAATTTGCAAACATGATAGTTGTTGTTGAAGGGAAGCGATGCCTGTGTTTTACCTGCAACACTGAAGGCCATTGGATATATCAAGAAACTTACTTACCCTATGGACAAGGACAAAGGATACTACAGTTGGATTGAACGCCCAATGTGAGGACTGAAGAGACTATGTTGCCTGTCGATGCAGACATATTTTGAGTGGCTTTCTGAGTTTCTGATCGATAACCTTTGTTACAAAAGTTTTACTTGCTTTGATATTCTTTTAGGTGAAACTGTAACATCAAGAATTAAACGAGGTTTAGCTTTTTCTTTGGATGTAGTTAATTGCAAGTTTGCAACCGTTGTGGTTATTTATAGATAATATCATTATCGTTTTCGTAGCCTCTTATGTATTTGTTTCTATGTCTCACTCTTGATCAGTTGACTTGCTTGTAATTAAATTGAGGACATCTTTTCGATCAAATTGAAACACCCGAATCTGTCTCTGTTTTACATATATATATACATATATGTGCTCTATCTCTTGAAAAAGTTTGAAGGATGCTGCCATCAAGGAAAAAAAAACTAATTCAAATACCTTTAGTAATAAATAAATTTCATCCGGACTCGATCGGATAATCCCACGGATAAGTTGGTAAAAGTAATTCCTAAGTGCAAAGCAAAACTGTGGTTTCATCTGCATTGAATGTCTACGATTGGAAAGAAAATGTAACGAGAATCAAAAGTAATTAACATCAATGTCTAACTGATCGACAACTAATAAGAAATTCTCAATTTTGAGAACTCTTCAAATCAGTCTGAGACTACTTGACTTCCAGAATCATTAGAATTGGGGCGATTGCTAGCTTCTTTTCTCTTGTTTAGACCAACACTTGGACGATGACAACCTGAGAAATTAAACCTGAACAAATGTTAATAGATATTTTTAATTCCAATTCTAAATGTAGAGCTGCGTGGCTATGGCTATTCATGGATGTGACTAAGACCTAAATTTTTCATTAAAAGATAAAAGGATTTGACCAATAACAACCTGACTAAAATCAAATTTGTTTCCTCCTGAAATTATAAATGCAGAAAATTATTGTACCCCCATTGTAACTATAGTTTTCAAAATTTATATTGACCAAGATGTATAAGTAAACGAGTGACAAATCCTCAAAAACATGTGAAAGATTTCTCTTTCTAAACAAATTTCTTCAATCAATGATTATTACGAGCAAGATTATCTATATAAACATATGTAATATTTTCTTTTAGATATGTATATATATATATATAATAAGATTATACGTACCCTAATTGCAAAGAAGTGTTTGAATGCTCGTCACTTTCGTTTTCAGAGGCAGTTGAACAATTGGAAATGGCTTTTGATGAGTTTGTATAGTATAAAAGCCTCTTCTTAGGAGGATGGGATTCAATGATAGACGGGTGCACATGGTTTTGCTTTCTCAGTTCCTCTATCTCTCTTTCCAAATTCTCAATCTTTTGCATAGCCATTTCATGCTCCTTCATAGTCTTTTGTTTCTCCTCCCAGAGTTTTTCCTCCTTCTTGTTCTTAACAGCTAATTCCCCTTCGATTTGTTGTTTCTCCAACTCACATAGATCATTTATGCTCAACCCATCTAGTTTCTGACCCTTCATCCGACTGTATATACAAATAGAAATAAAATAACAAGATTATTAATGAATAGACTGAAACACAATTCACACTTAAAAAACATATGGCAATGATAAAAAATATCAACTTCTTCTCGACCCGCATGTCAGCTCACACACATGAAATAATATCTAAAATGACTTTAGAGCAACAAAGATATACATAAGGATCCTATGATAAATATAAATATGGCATCGATATTGTTAAACTACCAAAACTAAAGAAATGATCACAATAGTCTATTAAACATCACACTAACTAATTGATTACCAGAGTTCCAGCTGTAATACTTCAATCTTTTGTTGCATTGCTTCAAATTTTTTCAGTGCACTTGAATCAAATTTCAGCTCCTGCTTTAGGTCAAAAAATCAAAAAACATGCAATTAAGATAATAACTAATTCACAAAATAACCATTTGAGTGACATATGAGGATCGGTGAATGAATATTAAGTCTCCATTTGTTTTGATTCGTCATTGCGTATTCTATGACTATGACTGCTAACAAGAAAAGAGATATAAGAAACGAAGTAACAAAAATGTAGTGCAGCAGTTTTTCTCCAACAAAAACGTTGGAGGATATCTAATTTCCTCCTTGGCCCTTAATCAAAAAAGTTACGTATGAGTAACATAGTTACTGTATGTGGAGTTGAATGTTACACGTGATTAATTATATTTCGACATATTATGTAAGATCATTACATATCTTATTGAAATTGGTAACTGAAGTCCGGTAATATTAATTTGTCCATAGTTAAGTGAGTGAACTATGAAACACCTAGATATATGTTTGGAATTTAAAATATAGGGTAACTATCCTAGAAACTCACATGTCTCTAAATTTCTAAATAATATGTAACTTAAGAGTGTTAAGGTATTTAATTTGAAATTGAAAATGGTAGTGGCCATATCAATTCCTTTAGTTGCACATACCTCTTTAACAAATTCATGGGGGAGCTCTTCTAAACAGTACTCTAATTGGGGGACGTCCTGCTTGTTTGAAAAATTGTGATACCTTGAGAGAATCTTCTCCATGCTACAGAATGCAAGTGAAAGAAAAAATGTAAATAGAAATCTAAAACATAATATATATATATATACACACACATTATGTATATATATATGTGCTATTAATGAACTATATAGTAATGTTTGATTATATCATTTCTGAAAAATTAATAACTATAACATTTAGGTCTTTCACCTTCACAATTCACATGAGCAGCACATTTCCGCGTCAATAATTTACCTAACGATTTATACAAAAGAAAACAAACAATTTGATTGACCAAATCAACCATGTTTTGCTACAATAAGGTTTCAACAAATGTCGAATTACCTATTACAGGAAAGCTTGTCAACTTTATATTTGATTTATCATCT
The DNA here is from genome assembly GCF_000184155.1 of Fragaria vesca subsp. vesca. Lineage (NCBI taxonomy): Eukaryota > Viridiplantae > Streptophyta > Magnoliopsida > Rosales > Rosaceae > Fragaria > Fragaria vesca. The sequence goes on along the minus strand of NC_020493.1, from coordinate 24,765,215 downwards.
TCAATCTAACTTTTTCACTTTCGGTTAACTTTCTAAAGTATCAAAAGTAATTTCGCTTCTAAAACCTGGGTCCAATTTTTCCGAAACAAACACAGTCAATGAAAAAAAAATTAAAATTCACATATAAATAAAAACAACGCAAAAAGCACCAGCAACAACATAATCTCTCCTTTTATGCTCCTCCATAAATAATTGGAAAATTTTTACTTACTGCCAAAGCATGCATTTCCTTTCCACCAAAGACAATTCCAAAACAGTTTTTCATATTTTCATATTAGTGTTGGTCAATCATTAATCCCCTAATTCTTTTCATTGAAAGTGACTAGGAACTCGTACAAGGAGAAGAAAAATGAACTGACCTAAGACATGACAAGAAAGTAATTATAGACCAACCGAAAATTCTTCTTAGTTAAATAGAGTGAGAACAATTAGATTCAGAGATGAACATGCGTTTATAATCATCTAAACATCCGGTTTAATCATCCTTCATACCGTAGAAGATCTTAAAGAAAAGAGCAGTGTTACATGAATTGGGGTTCGCTAGAATATATATGGAGGGTACACGATATAGATATATACATTATTATAAAAAAAAACAAAAACAAATTATCAGTAAGTTTATAAATTATCTATTCTAAATAAACAACTATATATATATCTGATGATAATTAATATATAATAACTAAAAAAGCTGATTTTTTTTTTGGTATGTAGAAAGCTGATTTATTTTCGTTTTGGAATAAGAACTTTTAGTCTTCTATTTATGTATAATCACTATTTCTGGGCAGCCCAAACTTTCTGACGACCAAAACCTAGCCTCTTCCCAAAGAGTCTGACTAAGCCGCCATTACCAAGTCACCATGAGAAGACGGACTAAGGGGAGTAAGCGCGATGAGAGAGAGAGAGAGAGAGAGAGAGAGAGAGAGAGAGAGAGAGAGAGAGAG
>NC_020493.1:24719608-24764251 GCF_000184155.1 Fragaria vesca subsp. vesca | reverse complement strand
GAGAGAGAGAGAGACCAAATGCCGTGAGAGAAATTCAGAATTTCAGATACCGACATAATGGGAATCCGGAGTCAGTAATTCCTTGGGGTTGTATGCATTTCACCAATAATCTATTTTCGGTCATACTACCCAAATTTGATGAACTACTGAAGATCTTTTGAGTTTCATTCAAAGAATAATATTAATCAATCTTTAAAGAAGATAAATTAGACATTTTCCTGTGTGCGTATAACCCCGAAACAAGGGTCCCTGGGAGACAATGACATGGGAACTGGAACAGAAAAACCTAGGTCAACTGGTCAAGAACCATGAATAATCTATAATTCTATATCAACATAATATATCACAGCACAAACGTACGCAGAGCACAACAATCTGATTCTTATAAATCGCTAGACATATCTGTAAAACAAGGAACAAGAAAAAAAATTAGAACACACCTGGTGCTTGATTGTTCATAAAGCTTTCCGGTTTGAGAAAAAATTATGACTGCGACCTCGGCATCGCATAGTACGGCCAATTCTCCTGCTTTCTTGAACAATCCGCCGCGGCGTTTTGAAAAGGTGACTTGCCTGCTACTGAGATTTTCAATCTTCTTAATCTCAATTTTCCCCCGCCCCATCTTTCTGGTATGTGAACTGCTTCGTTCTATATCGTTCCCCACCATGAGATCGACTCTATTCGGTAGAGAGAAAGGGAAGGGAAGGGACGTACGGCTCTAGAACTCCAGAGAGGAAAGGGAAGGGAAAAGAGGTTTTCTTTTCTGTCGTCGGTTTTCTTCTTTAGGTAGAGGAAAGGGTTTTTGCTTAAATAAATAGGGTTTCCGCTGGTGAGATGAGGGAAAGTGCGGCCATTATAAGGAAATAAATAAAAATGGGAATTTTATAGGTTGGCAAACAACTAAATATGACAGACATTTATTTCTTTGCCAAAAAAGAAATTACCGAAGAGGTATGACGTCGAGGGTAAGTCATTGCTTGCTAAATTCAGAATGCCTGATCAATTAAGTTAAAATGTGCTTGGAGGTGTTATCAGAATTGATGAGAAACAAGTCTGTTTTTCTCTTCTAATATATGTAACCGAAAAATAACAGCATCTCTCTGCTGTTATACTACTGAAAGTGAAATCATGAACGCTTTCGAGTTGGTTAGCTAGGTTTGATTCAAACATGGTGAAATACAGATCTACAGCTATGACATACACACCCTGCTTTTGGTGAATTTGTCGTGTTTCAAATTGGAAACAAATATAAATCAGAAGAGGATGTTTTCTTCTTTTTTCTTTGTTTTACTTGAAAAAAAGAATTGATAAGTGGACGTATTTCCAGAGATTATGATCATGAGTTTATGATTATGGTGAAAAGGTCGCATTCGGCGAAGCTACTCAGATGGTCTCAGTGTGTTTACAAAGCAAGAATGGTGGTAAAGGTAGACGTACTTGATGAGGAAGTAGGAAGAGAACAGAAAAATCTTCGTTCGGAGCTATGATGTTCTCATTGTTATCATTCTATCGATTATAATTACATTAATATGTGATTATCATCAATAGAGGTCAAGCTAATCTAAACGAATTTTACGGTATCTGTAGTCTGTACAACTTATCTTCTTTTTTCTTATATTCTTGTGTCTCATCAATTCTGAATTTCTGATAACACAAGAAAATAAAAATAACTCTTATCCAGCTAGTTTCTCCCTTGATACAAGTTACAACTCTTTATGATCAGGAAGAGACTTGTCCAGCATTACTTAATATCTATTGTTAAATATGCATATGTCAGATATAAGACCTAAACCACAGACACAGCCGATACTAAACCCTAGAGGGAGGGCACAGCAGACCAATCACCAATTTTCATAATGTCAAACTCATGGTCTAGCCTGATATGATCTCGTTCCAGGTGATATCTTCTCTATAATTGTTGAAAATATTTCGTTTAATTAAGGTCGACCTTGTTCGCCTGACTATGATATGCAAGACTCCGGTCGTTCTTGAAGCTATTTAACACCATCCCCTTATGTGTATGGTGTATGTCATGGCTAACCTCGCATAATCCTTCGAGAAGTATATTCATTGTATGTCATAGCTAGATAAATTGTATATGAAAACAAACCAGTATCTTAAAGAAATGGTTGTCAGTACAGAGGTAAAACTTTTAGATTCTGCTTGCGTTTGTGCTTCATATGGTTGATTGCATTAGTTTGTTAGAAATGAAGGATATAGTAGTGTTGTACTGTTTTTTAACAATCCCTTTCTGAATGAAATTTGCAAACATGATAGTTACTCTGGTTGTTTCAAAAAAAAAATGATAGTTACTCTGGAAGGGAGTCGATGCCGGTACGTGTTACCTGCAAGTCTACAACACCGTTGGACATAACAAATATGCAACTTTCCATTTGGACGATGAGAAAGGATACTACAGTTGGATTGAACGCCAAATGTGAGGAATGAGGAGACTACGTTGCATTGTCGATGTAAACATATTTTGAAACAGTCACAAGTAATGAGGTAAAACAATTAGGTTCTGCACGCGTATGTGCGTCGAGCTAGATATGATTCATTGCTTTTCATAAAAACGAAGCCTTGTAGTACTGCTGTAATGTTTTTTTTTTAACAATCCTTTTCTTAAAGCAATTATCGAACTAAGTACCTTCATTACCAGTACAAATTGAATCTCTGTACTCATTGCATGGATTTGAAACTGAATATATGTAGCTAGAGTGATGTTGCTCTGCCTACTTCTCCTGATTGAGTTAACTTTGCTGATTTCTGTGACTGGAGAACAATCATTAACATAGGAATTAGTTGTAGCTAGTCTCAAAGATGGAAGATGGAGAAGAATACATACAACTGGCGTATTGTTGCTGCTGATATTGGTGACGTGGTCTATATTGATGGCGATTTGCATTGATTTTGTTGCAAATTGGCTAGCTGCAATGCCACACTTCAAGATTGGATAATTATGAACTATAGATACTCTGGAAGTTCGTTACAGAAATTAGCTACGGTTAGACAAGATTGGCCCCAGAACGATTTTGAATTTTTGATGAACTTGTATGCCTCTAGGTTTTACTGCTTGGTTGAGTCGACTGATGGGGAAGTGTTCTGAGTACTTATATTAATAACCAAGTTATTGGCAAGTTTAATTATTGGTTTGATCTGTCCAAATATGAATGGACTCGAATTCACAGCTTGGGAAATCAAGTATTGTTGATGAATGAGCAGGAATTTCAAGGTAGTTTTTTTTTTTTTTTTTTTTCTTTTTTTCTTTTTCGAGAAGAGGTAATTTCAAGGAGTTGGCACATTGGCCGTTCTAACAGTAGGGGACGCTAGAGAGATGAGTTGTGTCTATCATCGGAGATACAAGTATCCTTGTAACTTTTTTTTTTTTTGTTTGAAACGAACTCATTAATTTACGTGTTAGAGTTTGTTGATCCTTTTGGTCTAGGTACTTTTAATAATATGAGATCATTTGAAGACATGTTTTGCCTAAAAGTGATGTGATTGCTCACTAACTCACAAAGAAGTGAAAACCAAGGTGCTTCACCTCTATATTACACAAACTCACAAAGAATACCGGAGAACCAATTTACAAGAATTATTGATATACAAAGAGGCAACATTTGCCGGACTGTATAGAATAACTGCAGCCAGGAAAAAATGCATCTCTTACATGAATCAGTTTTCCAAACAACCATGACTTATGGTATTCCAATACTAACAATACAAGATTGATGAGCTTATTCACTTAACATCATATTCATAAAACCAAAATGAAGTAACAGATCCATGCCAAACTCTATACAGCACAAGTGTTGAGAACCAAACCAGCTTAAGACATATATACAGAAGTTCATTAGAAGCACATCATATCTCAATGGCAAGAAGAAATCGTGCTCTGAAATGCATGAGCTGAGTACCACAGTGGGAGTGTAGAGCTGTTCTTCACTGAGTACATCTCTTTCCACACACGACTTTTGCGATGAAACACCAATATCTGCTTATGGGTTGCTAAGATAACATATTCACCAGTCTGACATATGGGGAAAATCCCCGGAACAAGTCCTTTGATACATCTCATACTCACAGTATCAACCAAACGCCATTCCTCTCTCACATAATCTTTCAACACCCAAATCTTCATCCAAGTATCTGAAATCTGAATCACAGACAAGCAACCATCCAACTCCAACAAGTAAAACCGATTCCCCATTCCACAGTTCAATTCATCAGGCAACGACATCTTCCTCCACATATCATACTCCAAATCAAGCACAAGTATACAAGAACAACCACCACCCGTCAACCAATGAAGCATGCCATTCACAAACACAACCTGGTTCTTATTCATATGGCTAAACTGATCATCCTGAAAAGTAATAAACTTCCTCCATTTGTTCGTCTCAGAATCATATATCATACACTTAAAAGTCCCATCCGGCCTATGACCAAAAGTGCGGTGATAGCCAGCTAAGACCACATTAAACTTTTGTGAAGCCATATTGCAAGCCAATCCAACCAAAGTGGCCTCACCATCAGGATAAAACCGAGTCACATTCCTCTCCCTACTCTTCGGAAGCAGCTTAAACTCACGAGTCATAGGATTACAAACATAATAAACACCCTTATCAGGAATACTAGAGCAACACAACAAACCATTACACGATGCTCTAACCTTAACCCTGTCCTTCAAGAAGCCCAAGTCAAATTCACAAACACCCTTCTGATCATCAACACAAATCAAACTGGATTTCAAACCAGACGACTCGGAGACCTCAACCAACAACATAGAGTTCTTCACAGCCAATTCATTGTACAACTGAATGAAATACTTATCAGAAACCAATCTACACCAAAGCTTGCACACAGTTTTGCTCCTGAAAAGTGACTTAATCGGCAGCCTAGAAAGAATTTGAAGGACGACTTCGTCCGGGAAAAAGCCATGTCTTTGTGAATTCATAACTCAGATTTCAACCAATATGTACAAAATCCAAAGTACCCAGTTTCATAAATTGCGGAAAAAGATGATGAAATTGCTTACCCAGATGAGAATTGCGATGTGGGTACCTGATCAAACCGCGTTTGATGCATTGGGAACAACTGGCTTTTCACTTTTCAGTTCCAAGTTGCGCCATTTCTGTTCGTTTTGACCCAAAAAGGTTGAGAAAAAATAGCATCTTTGATTCGATTCGGGGAATATTATCATATAGAAGATTGGGATCGATGGGTTTAAATTGGGGATTTACAGAGGATCGAAAAACAGAGAATTGGATGCAAATTCTTAAGAATATGTGGAGTAAAAATGTCTTTGATGATATCTTATAGCAGTGATTGAGTTTCAGAAGCTGAAAGGTCAGTATTGCCCCCAAGGTCCAAAGACGCGTTTCCGACACGTTCCCGGCCGTTCTCGACGCGTTTCCGGCGTATCTGAGAACAGATTATGAACCTATAAGGCACCGGGTACGCACTGATATGACCGGATACGGGCAAAAACAGCTTTATACTGTCCGATACGTATCCGGAAATAAGTTGGACCGAGGGCGATAATGACTTTTCATTATAATGTTTAGCACGCGCGCATCTAACTTGATCTCACAGACTAGTTTCTTCTTCCATTATAATGTAGAGAAAGTGTTCCCTGATCAATTTTCTATGGTTTTATAGATTGATTATGGATGTTCTGTGCTTAGCAGAAATTAAGCGGTGGAACTATGTCTAACTTGCTTTGGGTCTATCCTTTGTCGTCAATTTGAGTTCTTGATTCTTAATTTTCATGAGGGTAACTCAAAATGCAAAGCAATGATGGTTCTACTGGTTTCATAAGCTAATATCGACGAGAGATAAATAAGTTTTCATTTTACAGAAGGGGAAACTTAAATTCGATAAAGCAGCTACGACATTAATCACAAGGCAAATCTCCGTAATAACATTTAGAGCAGTTGTTAGATGTTCCTGGCCATTTTCTAAGCTAAACACTAGCATATCGAACAAAGCTACATAACTACACAACAGCCTACAAATCTCCTCAAATTGTTTCGCTCTCTCCTTTTCCCCAGCAGAAAAATCTTTGCAATAACTTGGATATCAGGAAACCTGCGTGACTCAGAAAGCTCTTATAAGTGATGCTATCTAATGATCTTACACCACACACATGCAATGTACTCTTAACAAGCAAACACCAGAATGCCAAAAGTCCAAAACTCAGAAGATTGCTTAGTGGTTAGGAAACGTACCATTAATTCCCATAGAAGTTCTGGCATGGATCCATTATCCAATGCCCATTAAGCCAGTCCTGATGAAGCCTCAAATCAGAATGCTTGAACTCTAATGTTTCATTGGAGCTGAAATACACAACGTACTTTGAGCCGGTCAGAACTTTGGTAATGGATCCTTCCCACCATCCCTCATTGTACCATGCATCGACTTTCTGAAGAAGTTTGTACTGAACAACTGGTGGAAGTGGAGGAGGACAAGGCCTAATGTAACTTGCTAATGCTTCTTCTCGCAAGAGCTGGGTTCTATCCTCAGTTACCAGGGATACATATTCCACCAGAAACTTGTCTTTCCCAATGTAGTCAACTATAGTAGCAGTGTACCAAGCACCCTTGTAACCCTCCTCATCACTGCTAACCTCCACCCGAGTCCCGTTTTCAAATTTCTTCCTCATAGATTCCTTCTTGGCCCTTAAATTGAATCTTATCTTTCTGCTATTCACCACCCCAGATGACTTCAGCTGCAATTCATAATTTCGTAAAGTGAGCATATATAGATTACCTAGACATGTATAACAAGAAAATACATAATAGCAACTATTATATATCAAGCACTAAATTGCCAGAACATCAATAGACCATAAAGCAAGCTTTTGTTGACACCATATGCAACTTAAAATTGACTTTTGATTTAAACCATTTGGGTGTTGCTATTTGAACCCAGCAGAAATCTAAGTGCACCCAGCAACATAAAATTTGTCTCTTATTTCCAGTATTACCCCTCAGACTATTATCATTCAGTATTTTATTTATAAAAAACAATTAAGAAAGGTAACTGCATTCAACGCTTAACTCCAGAACGCTTCTGCATCTCCTACGGTTCTACCTCTTTTATCATCAATTCAGTATTTCTTCTTCTTCGTCAATCATCATCTCTTGTCTATTCTCTTAACTTTGTTTCTTTTAGATGATGTCAACTAAGATGAAAGGAAAAAACACCAAAGATTCTGGAGCCATCAAGTCAACTTCAATTCCTTCACCCTCATCATCTCAATCTGTTCTACTTTCATACGATGACATGTTGATAATCTTTGAAGTGATAACAATTCATATATATTAATTATTGACAACCTAATCAATAAGATGATTATTATAATTTCAGAAGTTTACAGTATCTAAAACAAATTAAAGAACAAGTTTCCAGTCAATACAAAACATAGAATCTATTACGAGGCCGTTGATCTCCTCCTCTATAATAAAGATAACCCAATCCATCTTTGAGAAGATTAAAGAAGGTTCTGTGAACAAATGGTTAGTATGAATCTCTGACCAGAGGTAAGCGAATGAGAAGCTCTGAAAATCATGAAACACTTATGAACTGCCAATATATTTTCTTTTTTCTATTTTTATCTGTTTTCTTTTTTCTTGTTGCTGGGTGTACTAAAGGTGTAGAATTCGAATGTGAGGAACAAAAACTATGTTGCTGGGTGTACTTAGATTTTTGCTGGGTACATTTAGCAACACCCAAACCACTTTCCTTCTTGACCAAAGGCATATTTCTTTTAGGCAGATGGTCAATTGCATGGAAAACAATTTTTTAAATTGGTAAATTGGACCATAGAGAAAGCTATTCCATCTTGTATTTGCAAACATGAATGAACAATCTAACTACTACACATTGTGCTTGGTATATGCATGAACATTTCTATTGCCAGAAAACACCACAACCATAGATATAATGAACTCCAACAAACACTTGCTGGCATTGCCCTAAAACACAAGCTAGACCGATATAGGACAATCACAAAGCAAACTTCAATAATTTCACAAGTATATCAAAGATCCAGAACAAGATTCACAACCATGCAAACACCAACAGCTTTATTGAGAAAATTATCCATTGACAAAACAGTTGGAGAAGTTAGAAAACAATGTACCTCTTTTGGAAGAGGAGGGATTGAAGACCGGTCATCCCACTCTCTGTGACACCTCAAATTAAGCTGCTCAGACTCTAATTCCTGATCATCCTCTAGAGTCCCGCTTTTAAAGCTTGCTCCCATAGTTTCCTTCTTATCCCTTATTTTAATCGTTATCTTTCTGGATTTCACCACCTCAGGTGATTTTTTCTGCAATTCAAGCTTCCATAAGTAAGCCCACATAATGCATACAACAAACCAGTCAAATACATACATATCAAGCACTTGGAAGCACTGAATCACCAAAACATCAATATCAGGAAGCAAACACCATAAACTAAACCAATATTTAAAACCATTTTCCTTGTTGACCCAAGATAGCACATGGTCAATCACCTGAAAAAACAATACTAGTATTCTAATTGGATTCCTTCCACTTGCAGCAATAATCTAACATATATATAAAGCATATTACCTAATGCATATCATCATCAATTTCAAACCCAAATCCTTTTCTACTTCCAAAATCCAAACATGAAGGGGTACTACCCTCAATACTACACATTATATCAAATATTCACCTGTAAATTTCTACAAACCATTTTAAAAATGAACTCAAAAACAAACACTTACTAGCATTCCCCTGAATCAATTCCAAACCAAACTTCTACAATCTCACAAGCACATCCAAAACCCAGAACTAAAATCACAAGCACACAACAAAAGCATCAGACATTCAATACTAAAACAAAACCAAAAACAGAAACCCATTAACCACAAATATTATACCTCTTCCGGAAGAAGAGGAGGCACCCAAGACCCATCATCCCACTCCCTATGAACCCTCAAATCAAAATGGTCACACTCAAATTCCTGGTCAGCTTGACCATCCACCACCACCAAGTACTTGGAATTCTCCAAAATATCCCTCACTGTTCCACGGTACCACCCCTTTGCTCGGAAAGCGTCCACGTCATCGCCGACTTTGAAGGGGCGGTGGAGCTCCCTGGGCGGCGTGGGACGTACATTGGTGAGCAGCACAATCTCCTTCAAGGGTTTTGGGGCTCTGCCGGGGGCTGTTTGGGTTTGGTACTCGACGAAGATGTGGGACTTGTCTTTGATGACGGGACGGAGCACGGTGGCTGGGTAGTAGGGGCCGGTGGAGCCGCCGTGGACGGAGGTTGTGACCTCGACTTGGTCACCCTTGTGGAAACGGGTCTGTGACATTATTGGTGATGATGATGATGATCAGGGTTTTAGCTACTGAGCTTCAGCTACGAAGCAAGAGCTTTAAATACCAAGAGAATTCTTTATTCTTTTCCTTATTTTTGAAAAATGAGAATAAATGTTTGTTTTGGAAAACAGGTAGCTTTGTCATGTTTCTTACACTTTTAATAAAATGACAGCAACGAGTTATTAACGCATATAGTTCGGTCTGTATATCGTTTAGATTTGCAAGTTAGTAACGAATGTATTCATTATGTATCATGGTGAGATAGTCACATCGATCAAATTAACGAGTTGATAACGAATGTATTCATGTTGGAAACCACCATAATATCTAATAAAAAAATAATAAAAACTCACGTCCTCATAAACCCTCAAACCTATTAGTCACAAACTAGTGAGAAATATGATTTATAACGCGAAACATGAAATTGGAGTAAATTAGTTTTGGTTTTCTTAAAGATGGGTTTTAAGGGTTTAGATTAGTGTAAGATGAGAAAATTGGAAGAATAAAATTTGAATATTTGTAAGCTAAAATTAGTTTGTGATTAGTGTAATTGAGAGATTGAGAAATTTGTTTGTTTCTTGGACAGCAAGACTCATCTTGGGATTTGGGTGGGTTTGGTGATCTCCAGCTGGAAATCTTTGCAAGCTACGCGCCAAAGAAAAGAGCAATTGAAATTTGAATAGTTGGTTAAAGTATCAAATAGTCAAAGTCCCATATTTAAAGTATATTTCTGTGCATGGCCAAGTCATTTGCTGCCTTGTTCATCCTCTTATTACGATGAACCAGATTGTAAATATTCACTTGTGGTGATTTCATACTTGTCCTGTTGTCCATGTTTGAATAGAATTGTCATATCGTTTCACAAATTGTCACTCACAGAACGAATGTCATCTTTTTCTTACCGGCGACTCACCTTTCGCTAAAATAGATCACCATTTAGTTAATCCATTCCAAGGCCTACGATGAATCTCAGTACTGTAAGTTTCTCACTAGAAGATTAATCTTTGCAATAGTCATGCATTACAGTTTGCATCAATGTCCTTGTCATTGATAACTTAATTAATCAGTATCCTTCTACCATAAAGCTGATCTTCCAAGCGAGGCCTAGTGTCTGAAAGGCTTGTAAGATAAACAATACGGAACCATCACAAATATGCACAATCACAGAAGACGCTCATACTTGAGTTCGGAGTTTACGCCTTACTGGATAGCCAACAGAGCTTCATCCTCCTCATTCATCTGGGGTTTCCTTTTCCTGAAATTTAGGGTGGCAGTCGCAGGTCGGGTCATGAATCTCCACAAGCGACATAGAGGGTCCTGAAGACCTTCCATCTCATAGTGTCCGAATCGCCAATCTCTTTCAACATAGGGTCTCTGTATAGGTTCATCAAGGCCTCCTGTTAAGGGGAAAAAAATACAGGTATGAAAAATGAGGATATAAAAGTACATAAAAAGAAAAAGAAAAAAAACAATGCGGAATAAGAGTGAACTTCTGCATGCATCACAATAAATTTCTTCTTGCAGTATCAATGGTACCAAGACTAAAGCCCCTAACTTAGGAACTGAACCATCATTTCTAGGTGGCTACCACAAGGTTCTGTTTGAACCTAGGGTAGCTTCTGACATCAGTGATAGATGAAAATCCGACTGGGTAGAGCTTTACACATCAGTGATATCATCTGTAGACCTGACCCCCATTGCATGGCCAAACCAGTGGTAGATCTTTTGTGAAACTGACTTGCAAGGTGTTGCGGTTCACATTTAAAGAAGGATACCAAAGAGGTGCATACTCGCCAGAGATAGTCATTTCAGTATGAATATTTAGTTTGTCATAGGTTATATTGATGGATTGTTTGTACAAAATAATGCATCCTCTTTGATTTAAGGTGGAAAAAAAATTGGAGGTAACTTAAAACCAAAATAATTTTAAGCTGCATGATTTACCTGCATACATCAAACCATTTTTATTAACAGCCCGATAAAAGGATCGTGTTTCCTTTGCTCTAGCAGCTATTTGGAGTTGGTGCCATGCACGTGCCCGGTCATAACGTGTAATTTTACCTGTTGTTACGACCTGAAATGGAAACAGTTGATAAAACTTTTAATGTGGTACAATTAAGGCTCTAGTTTTGGGGTGGGTAGCTGAAGAGAAATGAAGCTTCAGAGCAGCGATGAAATCGTTAACCTTAGTAAATAGATGGTAGGAAGGGCGTGGGATCCGGGCAAGATCTTTGGAACGATCAACTGCTACCAGTCCAAACTTGGGTCCATACCCATCTGCCCACTCCCAGTTATCAGATATAGTCCAAAACATATAACCAAGAACACGAACTCCCTACAAACCAAACCATCATCACCAAATATACGAAAAACTAAATTTGAAAAACAACCAAGTGTGATGGGGATTACCATGATCTTGGCTGCATGAACAGCAAGCAAATGCTCTAGCAGGTAAGGCCGACGGATTATATCTGTCTTATCAGATACCCCATTTTCAGTGATTATGAAAGGTACGTTTAGATGTTTGTATCTGTCATTGAACTGAAGCAGCATGCGGTACAAACCATCTGGGTATATCCCACGTCCAGATTCACTATATTCATCAGTCTCTACTAGCTTCAATCCAGCACCACACACCACTTCCTAATGGGCAGAATAATAAGGTCACAGTTGAGTCATCTTGATCTGTATATCATACATGAAACATGAAAAATAGCACTTTACTCAATTAGAGAGAAAACCTGTCCGTAGTAGTTTATGCCAATAAAGTCCAACTTGTCAGAAATACTATCCACGTATGGGAAGATGGTCATGGAGTTGGCCAGTAAAACAGAAGGAACATCAAAGAGACCATATGGCCGCATAAATGAGACATGGTGTGCCACTCCAACTAATGGCTTTGATGAGGTACTGATGAAGATAAGAAGGAACAAAGATTTCAGGAAAAAAAAAAACCAATTTAACATTCTACACATAACTTTCTGAAGTGTAAAAAGTCACCTGCATATCCACTCAGAAAGGATTAAAGCATTATTGACATGAATTGTTGAATGTTGACTAGTCAGTAATGCAGGCAATAGACACATACATGTTAGATTATTTAAGCATTTCCTCTCTTAAATAAACTTATATGAAGCATAGACCTTTTCTCATGGATATAGTCATAGGCCTTTAAGTGTGCAATGGCCATCCAATGCATGGCCTGCATGAAAACACCAGTTGGTAGAGCAGAAGTCGCAGCCTCCAGCATGTCAGGATGGCCACCAGGCCATGCACCCGCACAATAAGTAAGCATACAGAAGACATGAGGCTCATTGAATGGTATCCAATAGTCTATCATATCTGATACACTGTCAACAACAAGCCTGCAAAAAAGAGAAAAACAACAAGATTAATCAAAAAGTGAAATGTAAGAAATATGACTTGATAAACAAATGACCACAAAACAAAATCAATTACTAGTGAGCCCAGACAACAGTGGCAAGTAATGCAAGCCATCAGAACTGTAGAAAACTACTGTAAGTCTACCACCAAATCAAAGATTCACCTCGTGAAATCCAAGAAATAACCAACTGTCTTTTCCGATTTCCACCCTCCATATTCTCCCGCCCATGGTGGCAATGAGTGATGGAAGAGAGTCAACATCACCTTCATTCCGTATGAACGAACCCTGCTGATGATCCACTTGTATCGCTCCAATGCAGCATAGTTAACCTAGAGAATAATATCATGCATCCAAACTCAGTCCAAAACTAATGGCGTCCACTTAAAATTCATCAATGCAGTGGTCTACTTGAAAAGCACATTAATGCAATTGAATTCAGCTACAAGCTCCAGAAATAGAGAAAGTAACTCTAAACATAACATCCTTATCAAAATATTAGCAACGCAAGAACCTTGAAGATTAAACTAAATCCTGTACAAATGCAAATGTCTGCCTATCTAGATTTAATCCAATTGTATATCAATACACCAATTGCTTGTCAAGTACACACAGTCAGAACCAGACTTACAGTTTCTGCAAGCCCATTGAGCGGCTCCTTTGGCATGACTCGTGACCAATCGATTCCCATTCGAAAGACACTGACACCAGTATCTTTAGCCAGTTTTAGCTCTGTATCAGGATCAGACCAAAACTTTATCCTCTCCTCTCTGTGATCAATTTAAGAAGAATCCAATTGAGACATAACTTTTTGCAATATACTTAAATTTAAAGTAATGTAGATATGAATCCAGGCTTACGGGTGCTCAACATTGTGCCATGCAGCTACTTTATGATGGCATTCTTCAGTCGGGGCAGGTTTTTCTTCGTCTTCTTCTCCTGTATCTCCTTCAACATACTTTGCATACCCTCTAATCATGGCTTCCATAGCTATCTTAAGAGGCTTCTTCTTTTTCTTAGGTTTTCCCGACGGCGGAGCTGCCTGAGACCCACCATCGGCAGTAGCAGAACCCATCATAGCATCAGCTGGTTGCCGATCACCTTCCGACTCTACTTTGTCACAAGGATTTTCTTGCGCAAACTGAAGCCAAGCATCATCTAGCTTGTCTTCAACATGCGCTGGAGCCGTCGCCAACCCAAAGAAGAACCCATCTTCCCCTTCTGCACATAATAACACAACAAAGCACTTATACTATCAAATTCAATTCATCCAAAAATGCACAAACACACCAAGTGCTTCCGAGTTTCGATTTCTCATCCACCAAACTTGAACCAATACAAATCACTATCATGACAATAATACTTCAAAAAAAAAAAATGTTATCTCAATCAAACTCAGGTGCTTTATAAAGCAAATTTCAAGCTTCAAGTAACCAAACCTGGCCTCTAAACCCCATTCAACAAAAGAAAAGCTACAAAACTCGCTATTAGCGAATGCTTAGGTAATTAATTTCCAAATATATGGATGAACAAACACACAACACCAAAGTTATACTCCAATATCAAACAGTGATAAAGCAAAATTCTAAACAACAAAAAAATAAAATAAAATAAAATTAGGAGCAACTGTGTTACTACTCCACTAATTTCAGTAAATATTAATCTAAATCATTCGGAACATGTTAATCATTTACATATGAGTATATGTAACCCTAAGGTAGCGATTTGAAGTGAGTAGTGAGAAATTTGAGAGTGAA
Organism: Fragaria vesca subsp. vesca; assembly: GCF_000184155.1. Taxonomy (NCBI): domain Eukaryota; kingdom Viridiplantae; phylum Streptophyta; class Magnoliopsida; order Rosales; family Rosaceae; genus Fragaria; species Fragaria vesca. The sequence goes on along the minus strand of NC_020493.1, from coordinate 24,749,753 downwards.
AAAGGAGTGTACCGTTGAGATTGAAGTCGGCGAGAGTGTCGTCGGACTCGTTAATCGGGGAGCGGAACGGGCGGAGGTTCTGCTTGCGGTAGCGAGAGAAAGAGAAGACATTGGCGGCGACGGTGACGGTGGCCAATAATCCGGCGAGCTTCGTCGCCGTGACGAAGAGAGCTACTACCGCCATTTCTGATTGAAACGAGTGGGCAGTAGGAAAGGCCTTCCTTTCGTAGCCATAGGACTTGTCCACGTGGCGCAGACGGACGTTAGCTGTGGCGTGACGGAACTCGAGTGGCGGATTGCGACGGCTGGGAGCGCGTGGGCGAGTTTTTGGTTTCTTTCTCCTTTTTTGGTTTTTTGGGTTGGGGAGAGTTTACATTAGGAAGTGCGCACTTCAAAGGAATCATGGTGCATGCTTGTGCTCCAAGATTATGGCCTAAGCGATGCGACCATGTATATCAATCATATTGTTGAGAGTTTGAGATAGTGATAAGATCCATGTAGTGATCTTGACTTAAATTTCATGAATCAAAACAATGGTGGAGCTCTAAACGTAAAAGGGAAAAAATAAAACCTTCATGATAATATGTTTAGTTTTGATCATATAAAAAACTTCATCAATGTCACATTACATGTCCATCTCAAGATTCCCTTGAATTTTACAGGTCACCCTGAATTTAAAAATATATTAGGAACAAACAAAACTCGCATATGAATATAATCAAACGCTTCATGGAATCTGAAAAATCATCCTAAAATCAGAATGTCTGTCTCGCGGCTTGTAAGAGGCAAAAGAAACTCGATCTGTTTTCTCTCAGTTATGAATGGTTTAGATAGTTCTTATGCCATTTGTAACTCAAGCTTGGAATACCTTAATCATCTCTTTCAATCTTGTTTTGGCACTAGTAATGTTTGGCGGACCGCAATTTACCTTCTCCTCTTAATTTCAACTCTTTGAGGACTAACTTAATTCTTTGTTTGAAAAAGAATATGTTAACACAATTGGAGATTATAGTGTGATGGCAGATTTGAAAAGCCCAAAACAACCACATTTTCTGATTTGCTCAATTCACTCCAGCTTTCATTGTTTATGCTACCGTTGTTGTTGGTGATTCTTAAATAGGTGAAAATAGCCTTTCTACTTGCAACCCCACTAAAAGCTCTAAAGTTATCAAATGGTCATTTTCGAGAAGTGGGCCAACCTTAATTTTGATTGCTCAGTTAATAGGTCAACCTTAATTTTGATTGCCACACCTTCCATCTTTTATGAGAGTGTGACATCAGGTCAAGTGCCCGTTTACCGACCACTGAAGCTCATTTACCTACCATAGCCAAACATATGGTTTAGATAGTTCTTGTGCCATTTGTAACTCAAGATTGGAAGACCTTAATTTTCTCTTTCAATCTTGTTATGGCACTAGTAATGTTTGGCGGATCACAATTTACCTTCTCCTCTTAATTTTAACTCTTTAAGGACTTATTTAATTCTTTGTTTGAAAGAATATGTTAACACAAATGGAGATTAGGGCAACTCCAACAGAGGTTCTATCTTCCAGTTTCAGTCCTATATCTGCAGTTTTCATCTCCAACGGGCCAAATTTGTGGGTTTTGGTTTTGGAAATATAGGACCAAGTCCTATTCTCAGTCTCAAATATGAGATAATTCCAGGACCAAGACCTGGACCCGCTTGCTTTTGGGCTGGGCCAGAGACGTCAGAGGCGCGACGCGCTTGGCACAGAGGGGAAGCGAAACGCGCGGTCCAACGTGGTTCAAAAACGGCGACGCGCGGAACACGCGCTCCAGCGAAGAGGCGTAACATCTGCTGCAGCTAGGCCCCAGATCACGTGCTGCGGTTGAGATTGTGACTGTTGTGCAACTCCAACGGTCATGGAACCAACGGCCTTGATTTCATCTCCAATTTGAAATGGACGGTGACGGGAGAGACGAGAGGTCCAACGGTTAGAAATTTTTTTTACTGCCCCAGGATTTTTACTTTATTATAAACTCGTTTTTACCTCCAAAAAAAAATTGTGATAAAAATAAAAATTGTGAATTTTTATTAACTTAATAAGGTTATTAACATATTATTTAATATAATATTCATAAATATACCACCTATAACTTATTTTAATCAACAAAAGTGAATATAAGACCTCATATAGGACTCATTGTTGGAGATGAGAAAATAAGTCCTAAATAAATAGTGCAATAAAGAGGTCTTATAATTGATATAGGACTCCAAATCCAAGACCATGGTTGGAGTTGCCCTTATAGAGTGATGGCAGATTTGAAAAGCCCAAAACAACATCATTTTCTAATTTGCTCAATTCACTCCAGCTTCCATTGTTTATGCTACCGTTGTTATTGGTGATTCTTAAAGAGGTGAAAATAGCGCTTCTATTTGCAACCCCACTAAAAGCTTTAGAGTTATCAAATTGTCGTTTCTTTAGAGAAGTAGGCCAACCCTTAATTTTGATTGCTCAATTAATGCAGGAATGGATGTTGTTGTCGACTTTGTCATCCGGAATGTCTCTGGGATTCTGATTGGTACCGGTATTCTCCCAATTGCAAGTGCACAACTCTCATAGATGGTTTGCTTGCTACCAAGAGAAGTAACCTTTGCAAATTACTTGTTGAAGGGGAATCGGCTTGGTGATTGAATGTGTTACTTTGGTGCATGTGCTCGGTCCCTTGGAGACTCAAATCATTAGCAAGTGAAGTTCACAGCTTGATCAAGTCTCATCCTTTCAGTTTTCTCATGTGTTTAGAGATTTTTTGTGGACGCTATTGTTGATCTGAGTCACTCGAGCACCGTCACAAATAGTACAAAGATTTTGGTTTAGTAGGTATGTTCCCTCTCAAGCGGCTAGTACCCTCTTATTTGATTTGCGCAATGTGGCGGCCTAGAGGCTTTTCTTTGTAATTTTTCATTTTCTTCTAAGAAAAAAGGAAGAAGAATAAGATGCTCTCTACCACCATCAAATATAGATGTCAATGGAAGTTGCCACTGCGGCCTTAAAACCCTAGCCACTTCTAAACTATCATCCCTGCCAAGCAAGGGTACTATTCCCTCTGTAAATCGATCGAGCAGCTCCCAACTATATATCCACCATCTCCACCAAGCCGCAAATCGCAATCGACAAAAAACCAAACCATCCCGCACCATCGATCAAAAACACCTAATCCACCAACAACATCAAATTAGATCTCAAATTTTATTTTTATTTTTGTTGAAGAATCACAAATCTACATCATAAAACTCATATTTACAATCATCTATATGATAACTTCAACTTGATGATCTTTAGAAGTGTTTTGAATTCACATTTAAACGAACAATTTGGAATACGTACCCTTGAGAAAACGAAAGCACTATTGAATGGAAAACCTGCTAAAACAACATTCAAAGGACCTATCAAAATCATCAATCATATTATCAATTCCCATACACAGTATGGACTTATAGTGATAATCTATTCCATTGATGGATGCATAAGTATATATTGTCTTCTTCCTTGGTACTCCTACCACTTGTTACTTGTAATATTATTTGATTTACTATGCAAGTATCTCAAAAGAGTATGGGAGCACTCTTCTGCACAATGAAATTGAAAACGAAATGGGTATCATCCATTTACCTGGAAATTTCTAGGTGGACCTGCCATGGATGAACCCAAATTTAAATTATTCACTCTCTTACAATATCTGCAGAATCTTTGCAGGGCCGTTCTGTTCATATCTTTCCTCACCAAAGTTAACAAAAACTCATACTATACCAAAACAGCTCCACACCTTGGACATGAATATGGAACAGTACAATCTCCTTTACCCCAAAAATCCTACATGATTAGTTTCCTCAAATGGTTAAACATATCTATCAAGTCACCTCAAAGGCACAAAAGCCTCGTCTGCTTCACACTATTTACAACCCTCCCATATAATACCAGCTAAATTATTGTCCCAGGCACAACTGTTTGACAAAATGATCTGAAACTAGTGTATGTCTCCTAGTATTCCTGTGATTCCTTGTCTCTACATTAAATCGTCAATCATGGTGATCATACGACACATTGGTCATATCAGCTTCCTCTTCAGCGCAAGGCAACTGTTCGTGGCCCTTCTCTGAGTTCTACTGTTTGTGCAGCCTCAGCCCTCTCCGGCTCTCCACTCATTCATTTTTCAGGTACGTTCCCAATTGGACGTAAAACCGTACGTTGGTACGTGTGGGAAAAATGAAGGTAATCGATCAGTTAGCACAAAGAGGATATTCGAGTTCGATTTTCACAGTCTTGGTAGCTGGCATGTCTAGCCTGGTGTAGATTTTCACAGTTATCCGATGAAGGGCTTCTAAGAACCACAGGATCATATCGTCCCAAGTTTTCAGAGTTTGGGAATTGGGGTGTAGCTAAGAGGATTACAAGTGGTGCCTGGTTTTGGTGCCATTAATCATAAAATAAGCAGATTACCAAGTCCCTGAGATTGTAACTAATGAAAATTGAATAATCAACCATACCCAATTAGGAGAGGTCTGTTATAGCATTAGTATTTGGGTTAAACGCCAAAACATAAAAGTTCATCCATGAGCTACCAAGAAGGAATATAAGGGTGATGGAAGAGGCCGGTCAATCGCATTTTCCTGCTGCCGTCCTTAGAGGCCAGCTAATAAACAATCTTCGTACAGAGGGTTTAGGGTTTTAGATTCTTTTTCATTTTTGTAATTGTGATTTTGAAACTTTAATTTAATTATTTGATTGATCGCCTACATTTAACATTCTATAAACTAAATGCAGGAACAACTAATCCAAAAAAAAAAAAAAACAAAAGAACCATGGGTGATACTATAGAAATAGAAAGAAAAAATTGCAAAATACACTGATCATGGCTGTAAAGCAACTGCGAGCAGAGATTTGAGCTCAGAATTTCATGGCGTGCACTTAATTTTCTGAACTCAAGTATTCATAAAAACTCTGAGTTTAAACAATAGATAATGGAGTCGTTTCTATCTTCTACGTACATGCAAGAACCACAAACGGTGCAGGTTTTATGCCTGCTTTTTACAGCAGGAACATTAATCCAGAATGATGTGGCTCAAAGTTGCCGCCACATCCAGAAAGAACAAGCCAGTAAGCGACTGAGAGGAGTCAAACTTTGTGAAACATTAGGGGATTATATTAGTGAAGAAAACGCAGGCCAAGAAACTAGGGAAGGAAGCTGTGATTATTTCACCAGTTCCCTTACTTTGACCACATCTTGGGAGACTGTGATTTTGTTGTGTATTGCTTTCTTCTTCCCCGCACGCCCTTGCAGGTTCCATTTCCCACAAACCCTAGTAAAAATAAGCTCTTTCTCTACAACTCTACAAGCATCTGATTAGTTTAAGATAGAGAAGAGAAAGAAAATTACATAGTTTTTCAAGTCCAATATATGCATAGTGCTCAAATTAAGGTTTTCTTGTAGTTACCAAGATTCCTGTTCCCTCTCACTCTTTTCCCAACTTTAAACTTCTACACAAGCCGCAATGCTAGCTGTGTTTGTTTCAATAATAATGGTGGATAGTATAAATCGTACTTATATAACTATTTCTTTCGTTGTTTATTATATATATAAACAGCATAATTCGAACTTCAGAATCAGATGTATACAACTCAATGTTCAATAACTTTTTTGAATCAAGCTCAATCTTCTACATATATAGTTATCACCATAGACAGATCAAATAAATGCTTGAATTTACTTATACGTTTCGCTTTCAAGTCTTTTTTAACCTTGACAACGATTGCTCAACTAGTTTTTTTTTTTATCTTAATGACACTTTTACTTGTTTGAGATAGAAATGATCATGAATCAAATACAAGTGGAATTAAGTAGAAATAATAGCGATTCCGGATGGTTGATTCATAAACCGATCTATCCCCTTGTTAATGATAATCAAATTACTAAGTATTTAGATATTAATTTTTGATAAAAAAGCGAGACATAGGTCAATTCAGATTCACTCATATGCTAGAAAACACATGAATAGTAAATTGACGAATTTGATTACACTGTAATTATTTAATTTCACTCCAGTAAGTAAACGTGTCTTAAGCTCGTTTGGGTAAAACCCTCCTCTTCGTCAATATCGAGTCTTTGCCCAACTTGCAGTCGGGGCCCGGCAGAGGGGGGTAAACCATGAATGGGGTAAATGGGGTAATTCAATATTACGGATATGTGGCTTAGGAACCTCTCGAGCGATTCCCACGAGCACTTTCACTGCACGATCAAGAACACGCCACGTGGTGATCTCAGAGCTCCAAATCAAAATGTCTCTGTTGATGGCGTACGGACACGACTCCACGCACTTTCCCAATGTGGTAAATATTCACTGAGACCGTTATTTACTGCCTACCATTTTACAGTTTCTCTACCTCAACACGGAGTGACGGAGGTCAGTCGGCCGGGCAGCCCGGGCAGAAGCCGCCCTCTGGCTGACGTCACCCACCCCCCTGAGTCCCTCTTGTTTTTTCTCATTTCTTTTTTAACATTCTTTCTGGGCCTTCCGACCTGTCACTGTCAGCCCACTGCCAGTCCCAAACCGATTCCCTCCTCCCTATATAAAACCTCGCCGCTCCCCCCTTCACTTTTCCAACACCCACTTTCTTTTCCCTTTTCTCTCTTCAGCTCTCTCTATCTGGTTTCCGATGTGGGAAGCTCAGGAGCTTTCACATAACATGAACAAGCCTATGAAAGCAGCCCGACACAGATTTCTACCAGGTATATAAACAAACCCTACATCCCAAACTCTTATGTATACTCGTTTCCACTTTCTATGTCTATATGATTTTTGTGCTAAAACCTAGTTCTCTATGCAGGTGGTGGCTACTCATCTTCTGTCTCATCAAGCTTGAAGCATGAAGGGTTTGAATTTGGTGGTGTTGATGTTGATCTGTGCGTGATGGGTTCGACTTGATGTGAATTGGGTGCTATCCTACCTGAGCTTTTTCTTTTCTTTCATCGTTATTCCTTCATCCAACCATTTTCTTCTTGACCTTGTAAGACCTTTTCTTGACCTTGTAAGATCTCACGCCGCGTCTGTTGTCTTTCTCTTCGCATTTCTAACACACCCTGCACCGGAATTCTCCGATGTAGAGTTTGGCCTCCGCTTCTCCCCGCTCCCGCCATACCCTTCTTCTCCTTCCTTGTCTATCCCTCCTGAGCTGTTCGGAAACTATATATGTATATGATTCTGTGATTTCTGTCACACCCCGAAACCGAGACATGTATGAATTATTCAAAGGTGTGATATAGCTAGGCACCAATGCTAGCCTGTAAAATATGGGAAGGACTGAGATAATGAAAATGCTAATTAATTGTAAATGTGGTCCTCCCAGAGTAGCTAGAGAGCTGTGGAAAAAAGGTGTAGTACTAGCAGAATATCAATGTCATATTATATCATTCTATCTTGTTGTTATTATCAGAATAAATTGAAATTCGTTTCTTTCTTTGCTATATGTTCTGTGAAGGCCATCATGAGTTTCGAATTGTATTGTAGTTATTATTACTGTGTGCAGTGCAGAAAATATGCTGCTGCAGAAAAAATATCACAGTGCTGGTTGTTTTATATGTTGTTGGGGTGAGAAAGTAAGCGAGAATAAATATTCTCTCAGATCTGTGTATGTGTAAGACCTCCCCACTCGTGACTGCTCCAATATTGTACGAAGATAAAAGAAAATATCCATTGTATTATTGTTCTTACTGGGAAAGACTTATAATTGGAGGGAGACACCCTCAATCTGAACCTCAACAAAGTTTGTGATCTTACAAAAGCTGATCACCCTTTAGGGTTCAATATATAGTTTTTTTCTTCTTGTTTTCCTCAAGAGAGAGGTATATATACTTCATGATCATTCTGATATGTGTGTGTGTCATATAGAGGGGATTGGTAAATTTCGTATACGATAAGATTGACTTGTTTTCTTCCTATCATACAAGAAAACATCAAGACATGCAAAGTAGGGTGAAAAAATGGGTGAAGAGCACAGTAATTTGGCAGTTTCACATGTTCTTCAAGGCTCTGTTAAATCCCTTCACATGAATTTTAAGCATTCAGCTATTCACAAATCTTAAAAGTCTCGGTCAAGATTGATGGAAAACCTTGGTGGAACTCACTCAAATGTAGGGTTCGCATATATGCTAGCTAATTGATAGTTCATAGTTAATATAATTCCTTACACTAAAAATGTCTGGTTCAAATTGAAGGTTTTACCTAACTGATCGATGTTGTGGTCAAAATGATGATCATTCACTCTTTCTTTCACTGCATATGTATTAATTTCTTATTCCTTGAATCAAACTTTGGAAATTTTTGATATAAATTCCCATACTACGTTGGGAACATGTCAGCCTCATATGGAAAATTTTGTAGGCCTCATAGACCGCATTGTAATAACTTGTGTGGGTAATGTAGCAAATTAATTCCAATTGATCAAATGATTCTAATCATTCATTGGCAACTGCATACTCTGCTAGCCCCCTCTTTGTGTACATTTTATTCCATTGGTATCGATCTGTCAAGAAAATGATGTTTCTCTAATGTCATTATTGACCGCAGTATGCTATCTATCTCAGGAAATTATGATGCCTCACCTAGAGTACCAAATACACTAAGTAAAAAACAAAAAATAAACAGAGTACATTGGGTATATATGGAGATAAGATTTGCTTCTAAGGCCGGAGAGCATCATTTCAAAGACATTATGCACCTAAGTAGTTTAAGTCCACATATATAAAAGAGAGCAAGAAACTAAAATTAGTGTAAGTAGAGTACTCTATTTATCGAAGATCAATAAAGATTAAGTTGCTTTTAAGTAATTTGTGTCGGCTAGCAGGTTTGAGGGGCCTTCAAATTTGTGTACTTGGGCGGGAGAATGGTCAGGCTTTACTGGGATACTTTTGTGGATCTCAGTTCGATATTGCTAACGTAAACGAGATGGTTTTTATCAATTAAGTAAATGAGATGGTTTGTGTTGAGATATGAATTCTACATCGGGAATATGAGACATTGCTTGTGAGTTTATATGAGTTTGGGTCACTTCATCTATTGTCAATTGGTTTTAGATGTGGAACCCCACACTACTTTATTATGGTATCAGAGCGAGTTACCCACTTTCACGTGTGAATGCGTAACGGTCACACGAACTCCACTTCACCTTAAATATTTTCCACGTGTTAGGCTTGAAAATTCGTCACACGTGTGGGCGCGTATTGAGATATGAATCGCACATCAAGAATATAAGACATTGGGTCTGTGAGTTTATCGGGAATATGAGACCTTATTTGTAAGTTTATAAGAGTTTAGACCACTCTATCGATCCATTGTCAATAGTTTTGGATGTCAACCCCAGACTACTTTATCAGTTTGTTATCTTACTCATAATTAAGTTTGTTATCTTACTCATAATGAAGATTAAGTTTGAACCTAAGAAAGGAAGTATATAAATTTGGGTATAGCAGTCATGCAATTCGAATTGAACGTTCAGTCAAAAGTAACTGTAAGATCCACTCAAATTTGGCACTTATTGTTGCCATAAGTTTTTGAACAAGGTGTTTGAGGACTCAAAAGGGAGGTCAGAGGCTGGTGGTGACTTTCTAGCACAAAATGATGGTGTTTACAAGTGGGCATTGAAAAGCTGAAGTCCTTTATAACCTTCTCCAAAACACTCTTTGGCCTTTTGGAGAGGAAGAGAGTACGTAGCAGTGAAGGAATGTGAGTGTGACTACACAAAAGTTGAACTTGGATAGAGGTAAAATCTCATGATTTCCCTCATATCCCACTTGAGCTTTCTTTGTGTTTGGTATGACCAACATTGGGTCCATTTGCTTCAACCCTTTTTCCAAGTTTGGGTGACATCCTAACATGGCTCTCTCCTGCCTTGGGTATTCTTCACTTTCACTCAAATCATTACTTTGAAGACTAACGGAAAGTAGAGGAGAATGAGCTCTCAATAATGCCTTGAATGATGCTAGCTTCAAGCAAATTTGAGCCATCTGCTTACCATTTCCATAAAGAGTGAGTGGACAAGTAATGCCATGACTTTCAAAAATATCAAAGCATTTTATCGACATTTCTTAATTAATTAGGCCTTTTTTCTTTGACCAAATGATAAACTTGCTCCATCCTCTCAAACCTAGAACAAAGTAAGAGATCGGCCCCAAAGATTATAAAGTTCGAGACGTAAAGTAATTAACTACTTAAGTATTAAGTATGAGCTCATCTTGTCCCCAAAAAAAAAAAAAGCTAATATCACATGATTTCTTAACTTTTAAAATTAATTAGCTAGCTAGTGTAGTAAAAAATAAGTTTTATGTGTGATTTCTTTTAGGCTTGCGTGACGCCTTTATTATTGTCTTTACGTGGGGAGAATATTTCCTTCTTATATTTAGTGACGGAGCCAAATATTACAAATAGAGGGCGTCACTAGTCACTACATGCATGAGCTCGATCATTCGAACAACCTTATATATGATTACGAAGAAGAATACATGTATATAAACCAAAATGTGAGAGGTGACACACTGACATGGCATCTTTTGCTCTTCAAAGTAGCTCCGCCAGTGCTTCTATTGCTTTAGTCTATGGTCAAGTAGTCTTGAACTCTTGACATTGATTATCATGATGAAGCTTCACTTAGGATGCGGTTTTCAATCTATACATTCACTTGTTTCATTTAAATTGACAGAAATTAAGTTCACAAACGAGAGTACGAGACCATAAAATAAGTAGTTCTTCATCTTTTCACATTGCCGCCTAGCTAGTTCAACATCTTTGATCTTTCTATACATCCACAAAAAGAAAATGAACACACCACCTCTTCCCAAAGTGATCACCATTCTATAAAAGTACCCTTATCTGCTATTATTTACTTTGATGTTGAATATACCGCAAGAAGGAGCAGGACATAATTAAAAAGACCTTACCCCATAAATAACCTCTGTAATTAATAGCTTCTTGAAGCTATATATAAGCCTATAACAATCAAAGTTATGAAACAAATCAGGCCAAAAAACACAATAAACCCATTTGATATGGTTTGAATGTATCTACTATCAGTATAGATTGGGCCTCTCAATGATAGTTACTAACATATGAAAATGAATGCCCAGTCGATTGGGGGGTGTAGAAGGGACCCAATCCAACCAATCTTTCATTTGCTGGGAACCACCAACCATTCTGGTGAGTTGAAAAAGAAAATGTATGAATTTTTACATTGAAAAATCCATTGAAATGAATCCAATTTCAATCCTAAGAAACATGTCTAGTTGAAATAACCACTTGCACACGACTGATTATTATTTACACGTCTCAACTTTTCTCACACATACATATGATTCACACGGCCACACACTTCTTTTGCTGTTTCGTTTATTGTTAATTAGGACATTTAAGACTATACAATTGCTCTTCCATGCACGCACGTACCTTTTCTCATTGTGACTGTGAAGGAGGAGTTTCTAGTGCTCCAAATGAGTCAAGTTTCACTAAATCACACGTGTGTGTCTATATATACACACACACAGAGTTTCTTAGTTCCGGAGGTCCACATTTATTTTTACGGTGCAGATTTTCACTCACTCTTCAATCGAATTTTCACATCTCCACCGTCTAGTATTTACATACTAATGTATAGATTATCTCTGTAAAATTTCAGCCAATTTGGTTATCATTAAGGCACTCAAAACTGCGTTTTTCTGTTATAAACATGAACGGTTCAAGTTCGACAGAATTATGTTCATCCATTGGTTTAATCGAGTTTGAGTGCTTTAATGATAACCAAATTGGCTGAAATTTTGCAGAGATGATCTATACATTAGTATCTAAAGACTAGACGGTGGAGATGTGAAAATTCGATTGAAAAGTGAGTGTAAAATGGAAATCTGCACCGTAAAAATAAATGCGGACATCCGCACCTGAGAAAATCTGTATACACACACACAGTCTTTCTCAGGTAAGGATGTCCTTATTTATTCTTACGGTGCGGATTTCCACTTTAGACTCATTTTTCAATCGAATTTTCACATCTTCATCTCTAATCTTTAGATACTGATGTATAAATGATCTCTACAAAATTTCAGCCAATTTGGTTATCATTAAGGCATTGAAAATTGCGTTTTTCTGTTATAAACATGAACGGTTTAAGTTCGACAGAATTATGATCCGTTTGTTTAATCGAATTTGAGTGCCTTAATGACAAACCAAATTGGCTGAAATTTGGTAGACATAATCTGCACATTAGTATCTAAAGACTAAACAGTGGAGATGTGAAAATTCGATTGACAAGTGAGTATAAAGTGGAAATCCGCACCGTAAGAATAAATAAGGACATCATTACCTGAGAAAGACTGTGTGTGTATATATATATATACAGATTTTCTCAGGTGCGGATGTCCGCTATTTTTTACGGTGCGGATTTCCACTTTACACTCACTTTTCAATAAAATTTTCACATCTCCACCATCTAGTCTTTAGATACTAATGTATAGATCATCTCTGCAAAATTTCAGCCAATTTGGTTATCATTAAAGCACTCAAACTCGATTAAACCAATGGATGAACATAATTTTATCAAACTTGAACCGTTCATGTTTAAAACAGAAAAACGCAGTTTTGAGTGCCTTAATGATAACCAAATTGGCTGAAATTTTACAGAGATGATATATACATTACTATCTAAATACTAGACGGTAGAGATATGAAAATTCGATTGAACAGTGAGTTTAAAATGGAAATCCATACGGTAAAAGCCATTCTAGTGAGGACTCTTAAGTTGATGACTAATTAAGGACTTTTCGATTTATGGTTTAAAAGACCCATTTTTCGATCACATTTTCACATCTCATCCGTTCAGTTTTTAGGTTTATATAAGTAGATCATTTCTACAAATTTTCAGCTAAATTGGTGTTCGTTAAGATAACAAACTAGATCAAATTAATGGACGAATCAAAACTATCAAATATGAACGGTTCAAGTTCATAATTGATAAATCACACTTATGAATGCCTTAACAATTTTCAATATAATTGAAAATTTGGAGAAATGATCTACTCATAAATACCTATAAACTGAATGGTCAAGATGTGGATATAAGATTGAAAGGTGGAATAAGCCGAAAAGTCCTCAACTTAAGGGTCCTCATTAAAAAGGCTCCCACAGACTTTCTCAGGTGCGGATGTCCGCATTTATTCTTACGGTGTGGGTTTCCACTTTACACTCACTTTTCAATCAAATTTTCACATCTCTACCGTGTAGTCTTTAGATACTAATGTTATCAAGACCCACCCTGAATTTTACCCTAAAACCCAGAGTAAGTCCTGCGGGGACCACTCCCAAGGAAAGATTTACCGAAAAATTGGCAAAACCTCCTTTGAAAATGGACAAGCCTTACCTGAAAATTTTCAAATTTACACTCCTATTAACACACATCCAGCCTTAACTCCTGGAGCCATCCGCTCCCCGCAAACACAACCACCACAAAAACAACAAAACATCAACATCCAAACATCACATAAATATCCAGCTTAAACATTAAACCTTATCCTTCAGATACTCTAAACAGAAATCAACAGACCGAACATACCACCGAAATAATTTACATTAATCCCAAAGTATTCAGAGCTACTAGACACTAGCGGAAGCAAGAAAATACAGGTAGGTTAAACAGGTAACCTACTGGTGAAAAGTGGCGGAAATGCGGGTGACTATGCCTCGCCTCCTACTAGATCCAACCCGAACTCTGCAGACTGGGCAATTTAAAACGAATGGCCCAGGGGAAAACATTTAATAACATTAGAGTGAGTGGACAAAAATAAATTAATAAATAAAATATTTATGTTTCCCCAAACCAATTTCCAAAGAAAAATCGAATGCATGCCGCAAGCGATAAAACTTTTATCTCATAAAATATCGAGCCTCTCAGACTCTATACTATATGTATGTATTTACACACGTCCATACTCCCTATATAAATTCATGAGTCTATATAGGGCTACTACGCTCACGTCACGCTTTAATGCGGTGCTACACTACGCTATTAAGGTGAACAGACGGATGTATAAATATGTGCTCATACCCCCCATATGAATTAAACACTCATATAAGGCTACTACGCTCACGTCCAACGCTCACGTCACATCATAATGTGGCTATATGCTACGCCATTAAGGTGGACATACACATATGGCTAGCTAGCATTTATATACATACTCTCCTCAATATACATATTTATACTCACCGAAAAATCCCATTTTTCGGTAACTCTCCAAGAGAAATAAAAGCGTCAAAATTAAATGAAGTCAAAACTCCAACAAAATTAATTGTTCATCCATGAAGCATAGCATGCATATTATTTAAAACAAAAGTCCACTCAAAAATTAGGCCTAAGCCTGATGTCGATCTGGGGCCTCGTCTGCTCGAGCCTCCTCACGTCCTGTTCCAAATATAATATTAATTTCCCGACCAAAATTCCAAAACTTACTCAAAAATAGGCAAAATAAATAAGAGCCGTAACCACGCTCATCCTTGCCTAACTTCGATATTCCTAAACCGAAACGATCCAAACTTTAATACTAAAATTGGCAGTCGTATAAACAACTTCCCACAGTTTAACAACTTTAATCCAACGGCCGGATTCTACATTAATTAATCGCCAAAAATACCAAACTTCGGAAATTCACAAACCTATCCAAAACTCATCCGAAAATTCCATAATTCACATCAATAAACTCCCCTTAATATTCCACATTTAAAACTATATAAAACTCCCAAACAGCGGCGGCCGGAGGCCGATTCCGGCGACCTCCAATTCCTATGAAATTTTGACATAATCTTCCCCTCAACTCCCTCTACAACTTCCTTAACTAGCACAACACCCAAATCCAAGCCTAACTAGGTCAATTGAACGAAAACAACACAAAAAGCCCTAGAGCTTCCACTCACCGGTTCTCCTTACCTAGCTCAAGAGGGAGTGAGACCTTTGGAGGGGTTGCTGCACGGGAGGAGAGTTACAAAACGAGCCAAGGATCGCCGGCTTTAGTGGCCAGACGAGGGAGCTCCGACTAAGGACAGTCCGGTGTCTCCGGAGGAAAATCTCCCAATCGGCGGCGTTACCGACGGGGACACTAGGCCGGGAAGGGAGAGGAGCTGGCGGGGCTCCGAACTGGGCTAGAGCGGCGGCCGGTGGCTGGCCGGACGGCGGCAGACGCTGGCTGGAGGATCCGGTAGTGGGAGAAGTCGGGAGAGGTCGGGAGGAAGAGAAGAAAAGAGAGAAAAGAAAATGGGTTTTGGGCCTGCCTAATAAACCGGTCCAACACCACAATTATACCCAACTCTAAAATAAAACACCCCGAAAAAATAATACCCTAATAAAATTACTTTTTACTAGCTAAAATTTACCATTTTTACCGTCGTCACATTTTTCTCCTACGAATAAATCCTCCGAAATAATCGACCCTTAAAACCCCTCTAGGGTCCAATTAAACTATAACTTCATTAACGGAGACGGTAAAAGTCTTATTATAAACAAGCTAGTAAATAAGGTAAATATTTTAGGGTCGGGATGTGACAAATGTATAGATCATCTCTGCAAAATTTCAGCCAATTTGATTATCATTAAGGCACTCAACTCAAATAAACCAATGCATGAACATAATTCTGTCGAACTTGAACCGTTCATGTTTATAACAGAAAAACACGGTTTTCAGTGCCTTAATGATAACTAAATTGGCTGAAATTTTGCAGAGATGATCTATACAATAGTATCTAAATACTAGACGGTGGAGATGTGAAAATTCGATTGAAAAGTGAGAGTAAAGTGGAAATCCGCAAGCTAAGAATAAATGCGGACATCCGCAGCTAAGAAGCCATGTGTATATATATATATATACAAGCCCGTTCTGGTGCGGACGTCCGCACTCGGCTTAAAATGCGGACGTCCCTCCGTTCGTCACTGTACGACGTCGGCGAGGGCGCTTCCACCCCAGCAGACTCCAACAGCGTTCCCGATCACTTTCTCTTCCCAGCGAGTCCGCTGAATTCCAATTTTCTGGCGAGATCACCCAAAACTTCAAACAAAATCAATCTCGCCAGAAAACTGGAAATCGGCGGACTCGCCGGGAAGGGAAAGTGGTCGGGGACGCTACTGGAGTCCGCTGGGGTAGAGGCGCACCCTCACCTGCGTCTTATGGTGGCGAACGGAGGGACTTCCGCACTTTAAGCCGAGTGCGGATGTCCGCTTTGGAACGTTTATGTGTGTGTATATATATATATACAGACTTTCTCATGTGCGGATGTCCGCATTTATTCTTATGGTGCGGATTTCCACTTTACACTCACTTTTCAATCGAATTTTCACATCTCCACCGTATAGTCTTTAGATATTAATGTATAGATCATCTCTGCAAAATTTTAGCCAATTTGGTTACTATTAAGGCACTCAACTCGATTAAACCAATGGATAAACACAATTCTGTCGAACTTAAACCGTTCATGTTTATAATAGAAAAACGCAGTTTTGAGTGACTTAATGATAACGAAATTGGCTGAAATTTTGCATAGATGATCTATACAATAGTATCTAAATACTAGACGGTAGAGATGTGAAAATTCGATTGAAAAATGAGTGTAAAGTGGAAATCCGCACCGTAAGAATAAATGCAGACGTCCGCAACTGAGAAGCCCTGTATATATATATATATATATATATATATATATATATATATATATCAGAAAGAGGTTATGGAGGTATCCTTAAACAACAAGTTTCTCTCAATCATCCAGAACAAATTGTTCGATTTCATTCTGGAATCTGGAACCCAACTCAATCAAATTATAGTACTATTAAGAAAGAATTTTTATCAATTGTATTATGTATAAGTAAATTTCAAGATCACTTAAATCAAAATTTTTTTGTCCGAGTTGATTGTAAAAGTGCAAAAGATGTTTTAGAAAAAGATGTTCAAAACATTGCTAGCAAACAAATCTTTGCCCGTTGGCAAGCAATCTTAAGTATTTTTGATTTTAAAATTGCATTCATTAAAGGAAGTGACAACCATATCCCAGATTTCCTAACTCGTGAATTTCTACAGGATACCAAAACATGAAACTCAGCTCATCCAAAAGGAGAAATCCCGGAAAATCAGTATCTGAGTCACCCTCCACAGTTAAGAAAAATTCACCTGAGTCACCCTCCACCATTGTTCCTTAATTATGCAGGTCATCCCCCCATTCCAATCGACAATAGGTATAATGCTCTTGGTAGCACCCTCAGCCAAATTAAACCCAATTACCAGTCAGTTTTAGTAAACCAATACGACTCCTACAAAACAGATTCCTCATTCAACCCTCCAGTCAATTATAAAAAATCATCTCCTTACTTTAACAGGGCCGAAGATTTCCTATTTTATATTGAACCCTCTATGAGTCATTTAAAAAATCTCATCTCTTTAGTAAAAAGTTATTTTGGCCCAAATTCTCATTACCTTCCCGGTAAACCTTTAGCATTCTATAAGGACATTCTGTTTAAATCTCAGTCATTATCTATTAAACCAATCCATGACCCAAAAGACCCATCTAAAATATTATATCATTCCCTTTACATAATCCGTATCATTTCATTATCCCAATGGGGTGATTCCCCCTCTACTCCTCACAAATTAGACGCCCTCACATTTACTTATCATGATTACATTGAAGCATAGAGTAAAATCTTTCTCTACCAAACCGAAGATTTTAGCCATTCGTGGTTTCTTAATTTTGACCGAAAATTCAATCGCCAATTCCTAATATGGTTTGGAGATTGGTGGAATAATCATGGATGCCTTTATGACCTTCTCCCCTCAAATCTCCAGAATGCAGTCACTAAATTTGTTTCAGTTATGGCCTTTTCAGAATATGAGAAAAGATTTTCCCCCACTCTCCATATATATATATGTATACGTATACACAGTTCCTATCCAGAGCGAAGCTTAGCTTTGAAATTAAAGTGTGAAGTTCCTTATTTGACACACTTTTCGGTCATATTTCCACATCTCCACTGTTCAGCTTGTAGATCTTATTGCATAGATCACTTCGGCAAAGTCTCATCAAATTTGAAGATCGTTTGGGTTTTCATAATCGTTATTTACACAGACAGTTCTGGTTAGACAGATTTATGGTCTGTTCATTGATTTAATTTAATTCAATACCTTAACGATCATCAAATTCGATGAAAATTTGCAGAAGTGATCTATGCAATAAGATCCACAAACTGAATGATTGAGATGTGGAAATATGACCGAAAAGTGAGTCAAATAAGGAACTTCACACTTTAATTTCAAAGCGAAGCTAAGCGAAGCTTCGCTCTGGATATGAACTGTATATATAGGCCCGTTCTGGTGTGGACGTTCGCACTCGGCTTAAAGTGTGGTGTCCCTCCGTTCTCCACCGGACGGCTCCAACGACGGCGCGCCTCCACTTGAGCGGACACCAGTGACATCCCCGATCACTTTACCTTACCGGCGAGATCGATTTAAAGGTCTGGGCAGCAACCTCCACCCAAAACTTCAGACATGATCGATCTCGGCTACAAATTGGTATTCGGCGAATTCGCCGGCAAGGGAAAGTGATCGGAGATGCTTCTGGTGTCTGCTCAGGTGGAGGCGCGCCGTCGTCGGAGCGGTCCGGTGGAGAACGGAGGGATGTCCGCACTTTAAGCCGAGTGCGGACGTCCGCTTCAAAACGTTTATATTTATATAGGCATTTTTAGATAAAAATATCCTAATTTATTCAAAATGTACAGATTTTCTTAATTTAACCCATTTTCCGATCATATTTTCTCATCTTAACCGTTCACATTGTAGGTATATGAGTAGATAATCTCTACAAATTTTCAGCTAATTTGGAGATCGTTAAGATCGAAAATGAATTAAATTAATGAACAAATTAAAACTGTTCAACCTGAACCGTTTGTGTTTTTAGTTCTAAATCAAATCTTTGAATGTCTTAACGATTATCAATTTGGCTGAAAATTTGTAGAGATAATCTACTCATATATACCTACAATGTGAACGGTTAAGATAAGAAAATATGATTTAAAAGTGGGTCAATTAAGAAAATCCGTATTTTTTGAATAAATAAGGATATTTGGACGTGATAATAATTGTATATATAGTCTGGATCTAGAGAGAACTTCCTTAATCTCTTAACGTAAGGATGTTTTTCGTTTTAGCATATATTTTGATAATCAAAACCACATGTTGGATCATAATTCATAGATAATTTTGTGTCATAATCCTTGAAAATTACTTGTTCTAAAGTTTATTTTGTTGTCAACTAATCAAATTCCATGTTTTGTAAAAAAAAATAATTGACAAAAGAAGAGAAACGGTGAAATTCCGACACTTTTCTAAGCACTACCACTTTTGGCGGCACAAGTAGCAATGCACCACCACTTTTGGTGGTGGCATACATTTTCCATCTACTTTCATGGAAGAGAAAAGGTGGAGAAGCCTTGTTCAATCACAACTAGTTCTTAACCTTTTGGTTAGGATTCAACTCCAACACATTTCCCTCTTTCCCACACTATCATCATCACTCCCCTTTTTACCCAAAAGTTCATCAAATTCCCTACAATTATCTTCCATGTTTTGTAGGTTGAATCACCACATTATCCTACCCCTTTTCCTCTATAATTGCCTATTAACCTACTTTATCTCTCCCCTCACCTTTTGCCTTGGTTTTAGAAAAGTTATGGCAATTTGAACACTCTTCCTTGGTGTTTCAAACGGATGGGAGGAGAGGAAGAAAGCTGTTTTTGGTTTTTCTCCCACTTTCATATCTTCTCCACTTTTTAACACATCATCTCCCACTTCACACTCCACCACTTTCCTCTCTCTAATCACCATTAGAGAACCACCACCACGCCTCCACAAAACCTCCATCTCCACCACATTCAAACTATAATCCTCTATTACCACCACCATCAAATCCATCACAATTTTCATCGATCCATCTCATTCCATATACACAAAGCTTCATCATTTTGTCATCTATTCCATCTTTCATCATCAATCAAGCAAGGAGAAGGAAGAGGAGCTAGCACCATTTGAGGACACCATCACATTCATCATCACCATCACAAGGATACCATGAGTTCTTTCCATCCTCCTCAACTTGAGCATAGTCATTTTTCTTCTTTTACTCTTTAGTTTAATGTTCATAATCATGTTGAAGCTTGTATATTTGATTATGAGTGAGTAGTTAATTTGTTTCAACCCTAGCCAATCTTGTATGACTTTGATGTTAACATTGTGATTGATGCACTTTTCATTAACACCTTAATATGCTAGATCAAGAGTTGAACATTTATGTTTGAACTTAATCAATTTGGGTATGTTTGTTTGCCATGACATGAGAAATAATTAAGGCTTGATTAACCTTAGTTGTTTGAAGCATGATACCATATCATATGTGAATGTTGGGGTTGTGAGCTACAATCATTTAGAGATAAGTTTGGTTGGTTTGCATAATTTCTTCATCTCCAAGCTTTATGCGCTTAGGGTAATGCATTAGATTCCTAATCGGATTGAAATGCATGACTTAGATAGTTAAGTATTACACCCGAGAGAGGTTGCTTGATATCAACAAATGAGAGAAATTGGCTAATTAAAATGACATCATTCACTTTAGATGCCTCATTGTTTGCAAAGGAGGCTAGAGGTGAAAACCTTAAGTCCCAACTCTCATTCCATTTCATCACATATAATTTAGCTTAGCCTAGTTTACATTTCAAGTTTACATTGAACAAGTTCCAAGTTGAACCATCTCCAAACCAAAAATCAAATCTACCTCATCTTACATATATTCACCATGAACCTTTGTTTGTAACTTGTACATTTGCATAATCTTTTTAGCATCATTTAGGTTTTCTTAGCTAGAGTGGGTTTACCAATCTCTTGGGTACGATATCATTTACTTATAATCCCCTACACTATAACTTAGCCCTTATATTTGAGGGTGGTTTTTTGGCTAACACCACCCATTCCCTATACCCACATATGAATCCTACCAAAAAAAAAAGCCAAAATGAAAAACATTTAACTATTTGATTAGCACAATATTTGTTTTAATTTTATCTAATGGCCTACAATTGTTTACATCAAGTTGAATGACCAAATGATTATGGAATTAGTTGAAATTTTATATACATGTTTCTTGCATATGAATCTAGAGGATCAACGGTTAAGATCTTTAAATGAAGTCATCTTTTAATGTAAAATAGTAGAAATTCTCAAATTCTTAAAGTAATAAGGAGGTCCTCTTTACACACACACACGGAGCCGTTCCAAAGAGGACGTCCGCACGACCCTTAAAGTGCGAACGTCCCTCCGTTCTCCACCGGATAGGTCCGACGACGGCGCGCCTCCACCTGAGCGGACACCAGTGGCGTCCCCGATCACTTTCTCTTCCCGGCGAGAACGATTTGAAGGTCTGGGCAGCAACCTCCACCCAAAACTTCAGACAAGATCGATCTCGCCGGAAAACTGGAATTCGGTAGACTCGCCGGAGAGAGAAAGTGATCGGGGACGCCTCTGGTGTCCGCTCAGGTAGAGGCGCGCCGTCGTCGACGCTGGACGGTGGAGAACGGATGGACGTCCGCACTTTAAGGGCGTGCGAACATCCGCCTCTGATCCAGATATATAGGTCTTTTCAGATACAAACATCCTTATTTATATAAAAGGTACGGATTTTCTTAATTTGGCCCACTTTTCGATCATATTTTCTCATCTTAACAGTTCACATTGTAGGTATATATGAGTAGATCATCTCTACAAATTTTCAGCTAATTTGGAGATCGTTAAGGTATCAAAAATGAATTAAATCAATGAACAAATTGAAACTGTTCAACCTGAACCGTTCGTGTTTTTAGTTCTAAATCACATCTTTGAATGCCTTAACGATTATCAATTTGGCTGAAAATTTGTAGAGATGATCTACTCATATATACCTACAATGTGAACGGTGAAGATGAGAAAATATGATCTAAAAGTGGGTCAATTAAAAAAATCTGTACTTTTTGAATAAATAAGGATATTTGGACCTGATATTATATATATATATATATATTATAAGTCTGGATCTAGAGAGGACCTCCTTAAACTCTTAAAATAAGGATGGTTTTAGTTCTAGCATATATTTTGACAATCAAAGTCATTCATTCCTTAGTTACTTACCCACATATGAATCTTACAAAAAATTAGCCAAAATGAAAAACGTTTAACCATGAAATTGTAACCAGTAATAGAACTCTTCGAAATCGATCTAACTTGTAAAATATGCAAAGTTTTTGGTGGATGGAGCTCAAAGTACATGATGTATATATTATAAATGGCTCGATCATACATGTTTATCTTAAATTTGCTCATACATTTGAATAACAAGATAATCCCTATGAAAAGGACACCCGCATTGATCAGCATATCTTGGTATCGATCGTGTGCACAATTTTCACAATCGATTTGGTTGTTAACTCGCAGTCGTTTTTCTAATTAGTAGCCATTGGAGACAATCTCAAAGGTCTTGTTAATTAACTTAATTGTTTAATCAGTCATGGCTTTGATCGTTTTGTTGGTCATTTGGTCAATATAAAAACATGGAATAATTGGGAGAAAATAACCCAATGTCAACCATTTTTAGGGTAATTGAGAAACAGGGCCGGACCTAAGATTTGAAGACCTGAGACGAGTTCTAAGAATGAAGCCCTACGATTATACAAAAAAAAACGTTGAATTGGCCATAAAAAATTGGGCATTTCTCAAAATTTGTAGCTATGGATAACTAGATGAAGAAAGTAACTATGGACAAAAACAAATTATCTAGCTCCAGACGAATAGATAGATGAGTAGAATAGACGCGAGAAATCAGGAGTTAATTTATATGAAAATATATATACAGATACATATACATATATATATATAAGGAAAAATTTGGTGCCCCAAATATTTGGTGCCTGAGGCGGCTGCCTCTTCAGCCCCACCTCAGATACGGGCATGTTGAGAAATGTATCGTCTACATTTTAGATCGCAATTTTCTTTTCATAGATTTCGATCACTAGTAAATATTATCTTATCTAACTTGCCAATTTTTTCTTGAAAGGGTTCCATCACTATCTGTCATTTTCTAACGAGTACATATAGATTCCATCACTGTCTATCATTTTCTACCAGAAATACTAGCAAACATTCGAGTTCTTATATAGATATACCAACTATATGTAATATATCCCCTCCATCTATATATCAATATCTAAAGTTATATATGCTTCGATCGTCAACGAAATTGCATACGTGAGAAGTACGTACTAATAAATACATGCACTATAATATTTAAGACCAATTCATATCTAAATCAATCTAATACGTTATTTTCATGGATCCAAAGAATATCAGTGGTTCATAATCATATACAACTCGATCAGCTGATCAACAACTACAATATATGCACGTTTGTTACGTACATATACATATACAGAAAGCATTTTTCTTGTTTACTTTATTTGCTAAATAATTTGCCATATTTGTATGAATGACGAAAGAGCACCAACTTCAATTTTTAGTTTAATTAGCTCTCAGTACGTAATTAGGTTACCATATGCCTTTCACTCACTGTCGACCTAGAATTTCATTCACGTAAGCAAAGCATATTGGCTCTTTGGTCAGTCTTCTACTCACTGCGGGATAGACGTCATCTTCTTCTACATTTTTGTTAATAGTTATCGACTTATCGTCTAGATGAGCAACTTTTTTCTAATAATTATACATATGCAGTCTTTGGTGATTTTGACATGCATAATATGTATGTGTGTGTATATATGGCACAATAAACTCATAATTGTTTATCAGGTCACAAATTAGCATCCATCTTCATGTTAATATATGGCGACGGAGAGCGAAATTTACACACTATACAATCCATACATCTTCCCCATTTACCCCTACACCAATAATGGGTTACAGGGACATCTGAGTTTCGTCACTACTCAGGGTATTAATTAAGGACCAAATCAAGTATGAGATCGCGAACTAATATCGTCTCTATTTCTCGCGTCTCTAAAACCTATTAGAGACAGCGAACCCCGACCATATATATAACTACGATAATATATAGTGTGACAAGTGAGAACAACAATATCCGTAAATCATTGAGATGATAAAACTAATGAAGCAAGTAAGAATATACGCAGTCAACGAGTGTCTAAATCAGAAATGAAAATGAAAATATATTAAGCTGGAAAGAAGAGAGAGATGGATGGAGACTTGTGAGTTAGGAAGTCGGCCTTCTCCATCGAGATGATCGAGACAGCTGCATGGGAATAATGCAAATTAGCATTGTTTTCTTGCACAAGTCAAGAGCCCATCGATCTCTCACTGTGAATTCCAGAAGATAATCCATGCGTTTTAGAATTCCTTTGTACAAGATTCGAAAGCGATTCGGATCGATTTGTACACCACGCTTTCTCAACAGGTGGGGGTGAGCAGTGAGCTAACTCTATCTCATGCATGCATTTGCAATTGCAATGTAAAGGAACAGACTGAAAGCTGCCTTACTGAGAATCCGTGAAGGATATATGCTTGAAGCCTTGAACGTTTATAATGTTGTAACTCGTAAGAGGTGAGAATCAATGTGTTATTAGTCATTCCCGATGGAAAATGAGTTCCTTCAATTTCAAGCCTCTATCTTCAGTCTTCACTCATACTGTGTCATTTTCTGAGATAAGAGGGGCCTCCAAAAATCAGAGGCCTCCTATCTAGTGCGGCTGAACTAGTTGCCCTACCCCGACCAGGGCCGCCCCTGGAAGAATGTTGACGTATATAATTTCTTGATCGATCTTTTAACCTTGTTGCCAATACAATTTGATCAGACTTGTCTGGATAGAAAGCGATCGATTAGCACGTACTGCCACACTACTTACCCACAGTTTCTAGCTAGCACTTCCTCGATCATATTCAGCCTCCCCATAATTATAACCTCCGCTTACTTGATTTCTACATTGGTTTCTCCTTTCCTCGATCGATCTCCATTGCATTCAACATTCACCATCTCATCATACTATTCGAGCTTAATTATACAGAAGACAAAAAAAAAAAAAACAAACAACATCTCAAATCTAGCTACCGTATACGTACCCTCTTCTGAGTTTCTTTCTTTCTTCAATTATTCTTATACCATCACAATCATCAAATTCATATATAGAAGAGATAATGTTCAAATTGAAAAACTTCGAGTATTGTTTTTTTTTTTTTTTGAACGATCACAAGTATTGTTAACTACTTGAGTTACACCTTACAAGTTAATTAGAAGAAGAAAGAGATACCCGTTGACGACTAATTAACTGTGTCTTGTAGCTCGAGTTACACTTGAGTTCCATGATATATAATCGATCTATGTATGGGTTTGAAAGAAGAAGAAAGAAATTGAAAGGAAAAAAAGAAGAAACATCCCAGCTGGCTTTGGAGATGACACTTCCATATGAATCTATATATAGATTGATGATGCAAACAGAAATTAAAGCTACCAAGGAATTAGATGTCATGATCTATTAAAATGGTTAACCATATATATCGAGACCAACCCCCATCTAGTAGCGTCCTTATCGTGATTGGATATAGCCACCGAGGATATCTAAGACATTGAAGACGTAGTTGGTATCTTTGGATAAGAGGATCGGAGTCACCCAATAAAAAGTTCACTTCAAACTGCTCAATGTTCGATCACAAAACAAAATACGAAACGTGACGACGCATATACTCCCTTAGAAACATGGGTGATGTTCTTATTTTTTCTTAGTGTGAAGATAGAATGTGTGGTCGTTTCTCAACTTGTTTGGGAAATCCTAATTAACACGGTGTAACAGTTCTACAAGCACAATCAATCTTGATCATATAAGTAAAGTTTTGATGTTTCTCCAGATCTACGAGCACAATCTTGCAGATATAAGTAGAGTTTTGATTTGTTTCCATAATGTAGACACCTATATTCTTAAGGGAAAGCATGCAAAAGTGCTTGAATTGGAGATGTGAATATACTTTGTAATCTTTTAGGAGAATAGGAATAAAATTTCTACAGTATTATTTTATGGGAGGTTCTGCTTGATACATCTATATATATACATAGTAATGTCTCTACGTACTCTCCAACACTTCTTCCCCACAAACAGTATCCAAACGTACGTTGAGAATAGTTTAAGTAGAGAAGACGGTGCTTGTAATTAATCAATGGCCTCAGGTCAGTAAGTATAGCAAATTAACCTACTTTCAATCTTTCTTCCTTCTTGTACTACTCGATCATATTCTTCCTTCTTGTATTACATCATAATTGCCAATATGTATAGCAATTTGTCTATCGTTTTTTTTTTTCTTTTTTGATAAAAGCAATTTGTCTATCGTTGATAGCAATTTGTCTATCGTTGCTTGTCATGATCATTGCACATATAATCCTCGTTAATACAAATATAACGTCTAAATTGCAGTTCTAATTTGCTCTTGGAAATACCTGTTTCAAAAGATTACTCAACAAAAACAGCAGTACGTATGAATGGGTTACTTGGTAATGAAGTTTACGATTTGTGTAAGATCGAGATAGATTATCCATCATCAATAGAATAGAATAGGAAAGACAGTCAAGAAAGACTGAATAAGTCAACGTTCTTTGCTTAGTTGTAGTTCACCCAAAAGTCTACCTTTCCTGATTCCCCAAGTAACCCATTCTTATTTCTTTAATTTTCATACCGCTTACATAGATTCTCTCTCTCTCTCTCTCTCTCTCTCTCTCTCTCTCTCTCGCCCATAAATACCCCATTACAGCTTGCTTCTGGTTCGATACCCCCTCTCCATTCCTCTCTTGCTTCTTAAACTCTCTTTCAACACAAAGTCATTCTCCCTTTCAATACACACGTTTCTAGTGTTTGATAAAAGATCAAAACTAGTACTTACATATATTGATCTTTCTGCTGGATCTTCTTCTTACTCTGTTCTCTCTCTACCAAAAGCAGAACAAACAAACATGGTGGTAGCCTCTCCAAATCCGAATGGAAACG
The DNA here is from genome assembly GCF_000184155.1 of Fragaria vesca subsp. vesca. Lineage (NCBI taxonomy): Eukaryota > Viridiplantae > Streptophyta > Magnoliopsida > Rosales > Rosaceae > Fragaria > Fragaria vesca. The sequence continues at coordinate 24,722,652 of NC_020493.1, read as the reverse complement.
AGAAGATCCAGCTCGTCGATCTCCCCGTCATCGACCTTTCCCTCCCTCGATCAGTGGTCTCGAAGCTCATTGTGAAGGCCTGTGAGGGCTATGGTTTCTTCATGGTGATAAACCACGGCGTTCCAAAAGAAGCCATATCGAGAATGGAGGAAGAGAGCCTTACCTTCTTCTCCAAAACGGCGTCGGAGAAGCAACGTGCTGGGCCGGCCAACCCATTCGGCTACGGAAGCAAGAACATAGGCCACAATGGCGACATGGGTGAGGTCGAGTACCTTCTGTTCAACACAGACAAAGCCTCCATTGCTCAAAGGTGCAAAACCATCTCAGACGATCCAACCAAATTCAGGTACACATACTCAAGTCTTTTCTGGGTTTTGCATGGTTTCCTTTAAGCATTTAATACCTGGATGACTGGATCTTGTTCAAGCTTTCTGTGTTTCTGTCTGAGTAGTTAACGTGTTGTACTTTATGTTTAAGTTGGGGTGTGGTACATATGACTGGTAAAATTTAGGTAGAATATATTAAATGAAGGACGGTCGGGGAAGAAGGTAACAACTTAAGAGACTAGGGCTAGGGACAAACTGTTCACTGAGGACTGCATTCAAGTTTTCTAAGAATCTTATCCATGTTATTGTTCTGTGTCCTCTTTTATTTTTTGATTTAATTTGCAATTTTTGTTCTTCATTTGAATTAAAATATAGCTTCTGTTTAAACGTCTAAAACGAAAACCAAATTCTTTCATGCTTTCATAGTCATACACTCATAATTTACGGGAATGAAATCAGTATATGGTCATTATTGCATCAAATCATACTCATGCATTGATATGTTATTCCATTCTAGAAAAAACTGGGAATATGGCGTATGTTTCTGGAAAACAATAAGATTTTCGTTAAGATTTACAAGAAGAAATTTTAGGGCAATGATTTTGATGTGAATTATTTAAAATCTTAAAAAGCTTCAAAGTCACATGGGGAACTACGGTCTTTTAGGGAGGCAGTACTCTAATCTCCTAGATGGTGGGATAGTCTGTCAGAGACAGACTCACTCAGTAGTCACTTTCCTAAACTCATCTGAAAACTCATCTGAAAGTGAAATACACTTTTCTTTGTTTGGAGGGGAAAATATGAAGAAAAAATAAAATTAAGGTGCCATTATTGAACAAGGAAATTCAGAAAGGGTGACCTAGTAGGGGCTTGGCTAGTACCAATATATTGCTGTACTGTTTTTTTTTTTACTGGAAATTGTAGAATGACAAGTCAGAGAGACTAGCACATCAAGAATGTCTAATCATGTCATACAGAATATATATATATGTATATATATATTCTAGAAGGAAAAAGAGGGATTTTACCTAAAAACTAAAATAATAAAGCCATATTGATAAAGCTACACAGAAACTGTTGCTCTGTGCTTCTGCTTCTGGTAGCTGCTTGTGAGTTTGAGTGCGTAGTACTGGTCTGGTTGGCTTAACTGTGTTATCTTGTTGGGGGGGCCTGTGTGTGCAGCTCTGCAGTGAGTGATTACATTGAGGCCGTTAGGGAATTGGCATGTGAGCTTTTGGAGGTGATCGCCGAGGGGCTGTGGGTCCCGGACACGTCGGTGTTCAGTAGGCTCATCACTGACGTCGAGAGCGACTCGGTTTTCCGGCTTAATTACTATCCGCCAACGTCATCGTCGCCAACCTCCAAAATCGGGTTCGGGGAGCACACTGACCCTCAGATTCTGACTCTCCTCAGATCCAACGACGTCGGAGGCCTCCAGATCTCACCGCAAGATGGTGTTTGGGTCCCGGTGACGTCCGACCCCGCTGCCTTCTGTGTTAATGTGGGTGACGCTCTGCAGGTTAGTCATCTATGAATGAACTGAAACCCTCATCTCTCTCTTTCTCTCTGTGTTCTTCATCATGCATGGTAATCATAACAGTGTCCTTTTGAGTTGATTGAAAGCTGACTATTGATTTGGTTAGTCACTGCTGGACATACATGACTGCATGCTAGAAGCTTTTCTGTATTCATGGCAAAGTGAGGGCCCACCATATCAGTGTAGTCTGCATGCCTGCAACTTATCACAGTATCCAGAGGCCTCTCTTGGCCCACAGGGTAAATTGATGACTTAGCCATGTTTGTGCAGCAGAAGCAGCAACTTACTGAAAAGTGATTTTGGTTTGGGTTAGTTGGGGAGGGAGTGTAGCCATTTATGGTGTGTTTCGTTTTGAGCAACTTATAAAAGAAGGGCAATTTTTTTTCTTCTGTTTGTTTTAGGCTTTCTTTGAGTAAAAGCTTCTCTGAGGAATAAAATCATAACAGCTTCTTCACTTCCCTTGGTGGAGGTTAGTATTATTATAGTGTTAGGGTTCAGGGTACTTTGAATTAGGGTTTATAGTAATTGGGACCTTTTTCAAATATGGAAGCATATGGTTGAGACTTGGAAAGTGTAAGGTAGAATGGTTAATTTCATGCTTTCTAGTACCTAACAATAAATCTGTATGTTGTACAGTTTTCGTTTTTAGAAATTTTATTGTCAAAGATAATAGCTTCCTAATTGGTGAATTGTGGTTTGATTGAAGGCGATGACAAATGGAAGATTTGTGAGCGTAAGACACAGAGCCTTAACCAACTCCTTCAAGTCAAGAATGTCGATGGCGCTTTTCTCAGGCCCTCCTCTAAATGCAACCATGAAAGCTCTCCCAGAAATGGTCACACCAGAGAACCCTCTAGTCTACAAACCATTCACTTGGGCTGAGTACAAGAAAAAGACTTGCTCTCTGCGCCTTGGCGACAGTCGCCTTAATCTCTTCAGAACCTCTTAAGTCATGAAGAGTCTGTTCTATTTCCTTTTAGCTGGTATTGTTGTGCGTTGCATACAGTTACTTAGCTATTCCCTAATTTTTGTTGCGCAAATGGAATTCATGGACTTTGTTAGTCTGTACTTAGGGGTGGGAGCTAGTGCTAGATGCATGTACTTATTAGTCTCGCTAATACAAAATAGAAAAGAAAAATAAAAAGAGAATTATATATCTGTGTTTGAACTCTCTCTCTCTC
>NC_020493.1:24648696-24719588 GCF_000184155.1 Fragaria vesca subsp. vesca | reverse complement strand
TATTGTTACTATAAACACCCATGTAAATGACCTGGAAATGATGGCACCCGAAAATGATACATCAAATAGTAACGGCCAAGTTCTGTGTGAAGTGAAACAAGTTCAATGAGGTTTAAACTCCAAACACATTAGAGTTTTTATAATTCTGATCATGAATGGAAGTAATGAGTATGGCTATGCAGCACGTTATTTATTTATTTTCTTTTGTAAATGAATATTCATAGAAAAGAGGAAAGCTCAAGGAGCAATACAGACCAAAGATTAGAAAGAAAAAAAAGATTCAAAAACTTGGTTGGTAAAATTCTCATTTTTCTTGGTTTCAAAATGCTGTTGTTACCGAAATTTTTGAAGCAACACGACCCTATACAACTAATACCGTGCACGGCTTCTGGGTCGGATTCTCAAATCAAAGAAATCATTGTACAAAAAAATGGACCCCCATATAGTTGTTTCTCTGGAGCAGGGTATCCTAAGATGATATTACAATATCTGGTAGCCGACGTACTTGCTACGATCCTTCTTTCCCAGCCACTAAATCTCTGTCCTGCTTCCTTCTATGGTCCAGAATGCGCCACAATCATTCTCAAACCAACTATAAAATGGCTAATTTTTTTTTTCGTTCATATTTCATAAAACCAGAACTGAAAGTAAAAAACTTTGCTATTAACTGTGACTGCCCTAACATCCCTATATTGGCTCTGATACTGCACCCAGATTTGATGATAAAATTCAGGGATGCACGAACCTAACCTAAATCGATCATTTGGGATATGATGTGTAAACAGTACAGATCAAGAAGAAAATGTTTTATAAACAGTATATACACATTATTGTGTGTACATATAGATGACACTCCTAGCTAGAGTGGAGTAATTTCCTAGAAAAACCAGGAATGTGGCCCCAAAGTGCTTCCTGCAACTCCAGCCAAAGAGCGAGAAGCGGGTTTAGACAAAGCTCAACTTTCTATTTGAACTTGGGTAGTCTCAGTTTCAGAGTTGCATTTGTCACTAATAAGCTAGATAGTTATACTCAGATGATTGAGAAAAACATCATACATTGAAGGAGGCCATCATCGATCGATCTCAATCTATATCGAGGGAGAACTGAGATTGTGACCAAAAATGAGTAAAAGTAGTCGAACGATTGAAAATCAAAATGGTCAGATGAACATCGCCCTGAACTTCTGATGTGGTTTCCAGACTAAAGATAACTTATCTTCCAGCTGAAGAAAATTTCTGACCCGAAAGCGAAATTATAGGTAATAATGATAAATGAAATAATATTTTAACAACATGCGTGATACATGAAATTGACAAATTGTCAAGCCCCTACAGTTTCCGATGGGCTGAAGGCTCTAATAAAACTCGGCCTTCCATCAATACATTACAATCAGTCTCTACTTCAATGTATGTTCAACAGAATTATTTATCTTACACATACTGGCTGTTAGAGAGAACTAAGTCGGCTAAAAAAAAAACATTGTCTTTGAGCTTCGGGATGCACTTACGCGGTTTGATTAGGTGCCCACAATAAGCATAAAGATGTACTTGTGGCTAGACCTGAATCTGAGACCTTCGTGAACACTTCTTTCGACTGGTTTTGTTGAGGGCACAGACACAAGTCTCGAGAAGTTCATAATCCTCTTCCCAGAACAAGAGTGATGCCTTCTCTGGGTTCTCCAAGAGCATTTTTGAAGTTAGGTAACCGGCAATTGTCCATGTCTGGTGAAGTCGGGATTGCTTGCCTATAAATCTCCCATTTTTGGTATCATAATATTCAGGCCAATGATCTATAGAAAGCCTCTTCTCTGCCAAGGCAACTGCCTTTTCTGCCAATTCTGTCTTTCCCATCTTGATGCAGGCCAATGTGAACTAAGACAACACAAAACAGGTAATTAGGTAGAAGCAAATGGTATATATAGAAGCAAATGAAAATCATTTTAAAACCTATGGAACTTTGATAGGTTATTCTGCTAATTCCTGTACTCCCACAATTGTCTTTCAATATTTTCTTGTCCAATAACTCTCACAATTATGTAAACCATTTCTTAAAAGAAGAAAAAAGAACGAAAACAATATGAAATAACTCTTTTTGTAAATTATCACCTGCCATAGGAGTGTTGGCCAAGATCCGCCATTATGATATGACCATGGCCTGCGATTGAAGACAATAAGTGCATAAGCAAAAAATATCACTCACGAGAATAAGGTTATGCTCACAATCAGAGAACTGACCAAAAGGAATAAAGAATGTAAAGTTTAGAGTCTCACGTATTCTTTGGGTCAGCACCAGTAATTATACGCCATTCTTCATACTCCATGGCAGGGTAACAGATCTTAAGAGGCATTTGTGCCACGAAATCATCCCATTTGGTCTCCATCAAATTCAAAATACCCTCATTCTGTTGTTGGGTACCAAGAGATGATACAATGGACCAAAGATTTCCAAGAGTGAAGAACCTAAAATCCATATGGGCCGGTTGCAAATTGCCAATGAGGTAACCACCTTCATCAGGAATCCAGTCAACTAACCAAGAAGGAATTTGATCTGGATAGATATTGAACTTGTTGATGGCATCTGTAGAATACTCCTCTGTCTTATAACGGTAAATCTCATTGATCTTCTTCATATCCACCCAATAATACTCTCTGATGTGGAAAGAAAGTGCACTAAGTCGATTGTTGACAGCAGCCACCAAATTTTTTGTTCCATCGTTGACAATGAGCATTTCACGGGAGCAGCGTAGAGCTGAGTAAAATAATGCCTGCAAATTAAGATTTTATAAGTACATACAAACACACAACAATGAGAAAGGGAACATGCATGAGAGATATACTCTATCCAGTTTCCTAGAGCACCATCCTTACAAAAGCATCTGATCAAATCCATTCAATGCGTCTGATGTGGTCTAAAAAAAAAATTAAGAATTGCTTTTTCTCCTAAGAAATATTTGATTTTAGAAACAGGGTGACTATTTTATGAAGAAAACCAACAAGGTATGAGAACATAACCATTTTCAACTTACTTGGATTTCAAGGGGGTGTCCATGAATACCCATCCGTCTGTCAATCATACAGGAACCATCGGTGACTAGCAGGGTAGGAAACATGTCAAATCCATCAGTTAAACAGAGATTAAGAATCAGTCTTATGCCTGTCTGGACATCCACCCGTTCTTGTAATGTATAGTCACCAGTGATCTTTCCATAAGCTCTCAACATAATGATCCACCACAAACCTGTCAAAGTAGTGCAATTATAAGTCGTCTATGAAGCCAATTTTCTCATAACCTATATAATGCCACACTTGGCCCGTAATCAATGAAGTGAAATAATAACTAAACAAAATGAATATGCAGCACTCAAGCACCAATCGTGGGCAGCAGTGTAGCAATCCAATATAACTTAAGTAGTACCTTACGCATCATAACTAGAAGAAAAAAAAAAACAGTGAGGTTACCTGAATCAACTGGTGCAACACGTCCAATGGCCGATTCACCAAAGTCAGGATCTAATACTTCCTCAAATTTTCCATCACTTCCATCAAGAGGAGCAGTTTTAACTTTAAAGCTTGCCGGCATCAACCCTTGCCCAGGGCTGTAACAGTCAACTGTCTTTTCCCAGCTCTAAAAAACAACAAAAACAAGTACTTGAGTAAGATGTCATGAAAACGTCCAGTCCTCAATGAGGTACCATAATACCTAAAACAAACTACAAGGCCATGGCAAGTCCTACTCTCACAACACCACAGCATATCACAATGTTTTACTTAAACTGGTAAAATTTCCTTATAAGAATTGATGGACATCTGAAGTTACTCTAGCAACAAAGTTGAATTAGCATTGGATTGAAGAACTTTTCCCAGAAAGCAGAAAAATTCATGTCATTCCCAAATTAACACTTAACAATGGTCACCATCTGCAATTAACTTTTGCTTGTAAACAACAGGATAAACCAGAACAATGCCAATGCCATAAGAAATTTTGAAGGCAAAAAGAGACATCCACACAAACACATATTTGACGCCAAGTGCAGACATTCCTGATCCCATTTTATAAAATATTGAATTCTGACTCTAGCAACAAAGTTGCATTAGCATTGGATTCAAGACATTTTCAGCTTTTCTCAGGAGCAAAAGAGTTTACAGCATTATCTCTACTAATACTTTATACTTAACAGTGTTCAGCATCTGAATGTCACTGCTGTGCTTTCAAAAAAAAAAAAGAAAAAAAGATAAACCAGACCACTGTCAATTTTACTAAGTTGATATTGTCATAATACTGAAGGCAAAAAGAGACTTCCACATGCTCAATGATATTTGATTAATGCAACAGATAGATTTATCTTTTTATCCCATTTTGTAAAACATAGATTCTGTGTAGCACATTTCTTGTAGGACAAAAGTCAGCTGAAAGATAAAGTCATTCAGTTGCATCAGGCATTTTGATCAGCGAGATTTCTCAAGATATTATCAGATATCATACATCATCAACTGTCACAACCACATGATCCACATGGGAAATGAAAATCACTTCATAGTAAATAGCCAAGCTGCAGCAACTATAGATATAAAATTGAGACGCCAGACATTACCTGTAACTGCAAAGTGTGAAGCAGAAAGTTCTTGACAATCTCAGCTTCTCCATTGAGCAAGAAAGCGAGTGCCGATGGGACGAAATCTCGAATAAAGACCTGATCATAATTGAGCGGCGTCTTGTCCGCCGGATCAATAGCAGCCAGAGTTCCCACCGGATTCCCACAATACTCAACGACCGAATCTCGAAGCAATCCCCACGCCTCCTTTTCAATTTCAGACAACTCTCTCTCAGCTCTGGAGTCATTCAAACCCTCGGTACCACCTATATTTACATTCACATTTGAGCCATTAACCTCTACCCTAGACTCCTCTTCTTTAACCACATCACCATTCCCCGTCTCAATTCTCTCTATCACCAAAGGTTTCACATTCAAGCCACCTTGAATATAAATACTCTCAAAGGACTTCCCATTAACCTGACTATCCACCGAGGTCGAGTGGTTCCTAAAATCCGACGCCACATTCCTTATCACTAAAACACCCCTCTTAACTCTATTTACACCAACATTACCAACCCTAGGCTGACGACCCCAATCCGAATCAGAAACATTAAAACCTCTCCGATTCGGATCAATTCCACTTATGTACCCTACACTCTCACCACTACAGCTACCGAACCGACTCGTAGATCGTAATTTCACCAAATCAACAACCGCACCGCTCGATTTCGGTCCCTGAGAACCGAAAACCGAAGCGCTACGGTAGCTTCTGTAGCCATAGCCCATCAGAATTCTACAACAGGGCCTCATGGTACAAATTCCAATACAATTGCTACTGCTCATCCTAGTATATATCACACTGACTCAAATTTTCACCTCTTTTTTTCTTCTTTTTTTTTTTAACAAATTAAATCGTAAATTTAGGTGATTTTGCTTCTGTTAATCTCGGAAAAATTAGAAGTAACAGAGCTGAAAAATATTGTAAATATATCCAACAATTGCCAGATAAATAAAATAAATTTAAGATTAAAAGCTTGAGGAAAATAGAAAATGGAGATTTACTTACAGTTGATCTGAGAGAGAGAGAGAGAGAGAGAGAGAGAGAGAGAGAGAGAGAGAGTTGTGGTTTTCAAAATGAAGGTGCAGAATTGCGGTTCAGCGTTTGGGTGTTTTATAAGCAAGAGGGAAAAGAGAAAGGTCGCTATGAAAGGATGGAAGTACGATAATAGCCCTGCACGTGAGGGTTGTTGGTGAAAAAGTCTGATGGGCGAGCGGGGTTGGGAAGGTCTTTGTGCTATTCATTTATGAGATGGATCAGATAGTCGGTTGTGGGGCCCTTGGTAAAAAATGAGAGGAAATGAATAAAGCGCGCGATGGGGGTTCGCGTTTTGTGTGACGTGGCGGGGTGTTTGGTGGGTTTGCGAGGTTGAAACAGTGACGGGGAAAAATCTGTTTGGGTCAAAAAAAAAATCTGAAGGGAGCAACGGTCAACATAACGTGTGTGTTGGAGTCCTGGACTGGATAACTATGCCAACAAATCCCGCACGTTTTTTGTAACGTTTGTAATGGAAATATCTGACGGCGACTAAGGGGGCCAGGGAATAGTTTGACTTTTCAAACTTGGTCTTGGAGTATAAATTTTAAATGGATCTCTTTGTTGTATTGTATTGTAAATAGTCCGGTTGCTTAGGTTGTGGGGATTGAGTATGGGCCTTGGATCTAGCTCGGCTGTTTTTGTTGTATAGACTGTTGGACTTTGGGCTAGAAAAGATTTATGGCTAGGACGTTTTTGGATGTCCAGATCCATGCGGCTTCCGGACCTAGGCCCACAACTCGGGTCGTGTCGGACCCAGCATTTCGGTTATATCAGCAACTCTAACTAAAGAAATTATGCTCAAATGCTCAATCACTATTGGATATAAATTTGACGGTTGAAAACAAAGTAACTCAACTCATTTCTGTAATAAATAAAGTTGTTCGTCTAGCTACTGACTAAATCACCCACCATGTTACTTTTTTTTGTGAGGAAATGAAATATATTTATAGATAAGCAAAGGCCAAAATAGCGTCATACAAGAGACCTAAACATGAGCACAATCAAGCACCATTACATTGAAAAATTACATATTTGTATATAACAAGTGTGAAGAAAAGTAAAACTGTATCCAAACTTTACGTTACCTCATTATTGTTACAATTTCGTTCTACAAGACTTCATAATAATCTTTCCGAGCAGTGTATCGTGTAGTGCACATATCATCCTTAGAGCAAGCAAATTTAAAAGAAATTCGAAACCAACTTGAAGATCAAATGTCACCTCATAACGTTTTGATACTCAAAATTGGTAACAATATTTGAAACATATCAATCATTTCCGGAACAATGTCATTGCAAAACTAATACTACAATCCTATTAGTCCTAAGTTCAGTGCTGCTGAGGTGCTCTACTTTTCCGATCGAGAACTGTTCTGGCCTTTGATTTGCGTGTCACACTACAATCCTATTAGAATGATGTCACACTCTTGCCGGAAGCCACTAATCTCAATTGCATATAATATGAAGATTGATCGAAGAAGAAGACCATCGAGAAAAAGTTTCCGAGTAGCTTGACCCCCGTGTTTTACGTGTGATTATACATAATTTAGAGTTTCTAATAGGCGATTCCAGTCAAGGCACTTGGCTGCTAAGCTCACTTATAATCATTGATTAATATTTCTAATACACTTCCATTGTTGAATGACTTGAATCCATGGTATTAAGTATTGGGTTAAGCTTATTATACTTGCCATTTAACCCAATTTGCTAGCTTAAGTCGTCATGATAATCAATCGATTGAGGAACAATATATCCCATATTATTTCTAGAAACTCGATCGGAAGTGCCCTTTGAATCAAATTTATATACTTTTTGTTTTTTAATCATCAACCTATCGTATGTGAAATTTCGTTCAACTAGCGGAGTGATCAAGAGTCGAACATTGTTTGATAAACACCTTATCGTGCCAATCAATTCACGATTCATAAGCAGCTTCCATAAGCTAGTAACAATTATACTTTACTTGTACATAAATTTTGATCACAGTCATATTTGGATGTATATGTTTTTCAACTAAATCACACGAATGAAGTTAAGATTTAGTTAACATTTATATGACATTTTGTGTCCCACACTAGTCGTTTAATTTTTCAAGTTCAAGAACTGTAGGCATGAGACAACATTCCTCATTCACACGCTTATAAGTAATGGTAGCTACAGTAATATCAATTTAGCATGGTAAATCAATCAAGTACATCAACTGAATCAAACACCATATTCTGGATCATGGTCGGCAATGCTTGTAAGACAAGGAGAGCTCCTCGATACAAATTCACTTAATTTGGCAAAGTTTATAGCATGTTGCTCAAGATAACAAAAGTTTGTATTTGGCCTTATCCAAATTATAGACGACTGAGGTCATGAGAATGGATCATGATATAGCTCCATACAGATATTATTTTTGTTGGACAAGTAGCTCCATATAGATATTACTTCACGCATCTAATAGTGGGTTTAGGTTAACTTGCACTTTTTAATTTTCCATCAGAAAAATTTACACCTTCTAATTATATAGAATGTACATTTTTAGACAAGAAAAAATTTCAAACTGTAATCATTTCTTGTTAACCGCCCGAGGTGGTAAGGTTGGTCGAACTGCTTCGTATGCATGTATCCCTCATGTTTAGAGTTTGAGTCTCAATTCTCATCAGTTTGTGGCCAGCAGGTTTGAGGGATCTCTAAATTCGTGTGCCTACAACTGGATGTTAGCTTGGCTTAATTGCTCTGACACTCTCGCGTGGACCTCGATCCGAACATTGACTAGGTGAATGTTTCACTAGCTAACTAACTCGTTTATGTAACCGATGTGGCTTGTTATCTCACTCCCAGTAAAAAAAAAATGTTCTTGATGAATTCACTTATCTTTGTACAACCAGTGTTGTAGGAAACAACTACACACATATTGGTACACTTTGCTAATTAATAATTGAGACAAAATACATAACCACTTTTTTTTTTTAATTAAAAATCACTAAAAATAATTTTAAAAAATTCCTGATAGTAAACCTGGAGTTTGGCTTACTAGTGCATTGTGTTGTGCAGAAGTTGAGAAGCGTAAAACGGATACACATGCACATGGGTTCAACAAAGCTGATACTTTCATACTTTAGCCACCCGTTGAGGAACGGGTATGAGGTTTTAATAAAAGTCTCGGCATTAGTTTGTGTTGTACCATTTTTTATAACCCAAAAGTGACTCTTCACATTTCTGATGTAAGATTCCAAATGGCTCTAATCTAAGCAACACATTTACAACACATTGTATCTTTATGACATAATATCTTTTTTCTATCGGAAATTTAAGATTTTGTTAGAATTTTTCGGATAATCATGAAACTAAGTACGTACTCGATACGTACATCAAAATAACTAGGTTTATGGTTCTTTCCTTGAAAGGTATGTATATGGACATGAACCTTAGATCAAATATGAACCCCAATCGCTTAGTTAACCTTACCAAATTAAGCCTTGATAATATGGTTATCGATAAAACACACATGATTAGAACAATGGCAGAATGAAAACACAATTATTGTACGTAGTTCTCATTTAATCAACTTAATTACATGTATATCTCATATAAGATCAAAACCAGAACACAAACAAGGGCTCTTACTTAACATGTTACGGATTGGGAAGATCTTCTATACATTTTAGGCTTATGAATCCATAAGCAAGAGAGATCACACACAAGTTAAACTAATTAATCCCTCTAATAGCAAAACTAGTGGTGCTTAGGGCTTTGACAACTTGAAGTTGGGAGCAGCATTTACATTACATATAGGAACCCTCGCTTTCAACACAAAAGCTTCACGCAATGGAAATCATAGTAAAGATAAGAATCAAGGTCGCACCAAATCTCTCGTGTGTTCTATGACATATATTTGTGCTCCATTGTTTTTTGGATTGATATATCGATGTGTACGTATGGGAGGTGTGGTCCAGTTGTTCCTGGGAATTAAAATCCCATGTGGGATTCTCAAATCTCATTCATCTGTATGAGCACGTCTTCCTGGGAATGATGAAATATGTTTGAGCATAGTTGGCCAAGGTTTCGTGTGGTTGGTTGCCTATGATGAATTGTGATTAGCAACAGCAACGTCTGTGGCCCAAAAAGACATCTCTAATTGTGGAAGTTTTAAGAGCTGCTTTAGGGAGAGGAAATTGTTTTCTTGTTTTCATTAGGAAATGTGATGGGTTTCTAATCTTAATTAGGTAGCATCTATTTTCTAATATCAAATCTGCAATCTCCCCGAAGCTGCATACAGGCTGCCAGGATCAGATTCATGAACTAGGTTTGCTCGGACCATAGTGAAATGAATCTTCAACTTTCAAGAAGTGTCGGATCTTACTTATCAATTCGATTAGCACTATCTTAGCCTCTTTGAAGTAATTTATAGAACTGTTTATTCGCCTAAGTACCCTAGATTGCGCAAAATGAGCTGCAAGCTAAACCTATCATGGTTGAAACTTGAAAGAATTTCTACTCCGGGTGAAAGTTCGAAATATCTATGTTTTCACTCGCTTCGCTAGCTTGAACAAATTATAACATTTGAATGTAATACTTGATAGATCGTAGGAGAAGAATACGTAAGCAGTATGTACGTATGAACTTGGACGCTGATCATGAATTACTGCTAATAAGTATGGAAAACAATGCAAGCAAATTAGTAACATGGTCACTTAAGAAATGACGGCTCCTTGCAAGAAGAAACATATATATATATATGCATGGTTGTGTACCTACTTCGAATTCAACATAGAACAAAGCTAGGTATTCAAGTCGAATCTAGATAGGGATAGGGTTAGGGTTTCCTTAAACGAAGAATCAGTCGCATGAAGAAAATAGAGCTCGAGCACAGGAATGGTCAATTAAAGGCGGGCTGAGCTGAAAACTTTGAAATAGTAGCACTCCCTTTTCTCACTGTTCCTTCGGGTAGTCCGCCCTAGCTAGCTTTTCCTTTCACTATTACAAACGTGATGTGTAAGAAACTGTATATCTTATACACTAGCTAGCTCCGCCCAGAAAGAAAGAGAGTTCAAAATCGAAATGTATGTATCTTGTTAACATTGACAGCACACATAATTACTTTCGGCCCCAAGCATCCCATGCATATGTTGCAGATGGTCCTAGCTAGATGAAAGCAACACTACTGATCCCCCCTGGCTTTTCAGATAGCCTTAAAGCCATATACAACCCGTCAAAACTACCTTGTCCTTAACGTAGAGAAGCTCCTAACATTATACACTACAATGCAAATAATATTCATGTTTCCCACGTTATGTATACCGGGGTACTTGATCGACGCATGTATCATATGTGAGAGTTACATATAAAGTTACGCTGTATTTTAATTATATTCGGTATACGAATATACAAATCTCTCTGTATACACACGTTTTCAAGCGAAGGACAAAAACTTTAGAATTTAGAACTTTGAACTTGTAGGTCTTAATAGGACTAGCTACAAGTCGCAAACCGTTCTCCTGCAGATACACATAAACAAAGTCCTTCAGTCCTTGTAGAAGAAGAAAGGCCAACTGATTAAGAACCCTAGTCAACAGCCGGGAAAAGACGTGTAGTCAAGTAGCCACGTAAGCCGATCGAAATGGTCCCACGGCCCTGACTAAACAAGTCCAAGTGGGTCCCGCTCATCATAGAAGCCCCCCGGCTTACATTGAACCGGATCGAAGTGGGAAAAAACAGGTAAACGCGTGGCGGAAAGATAAGTCACGGAGACCCCGATTGTGGAGTCCAGTTGTACACACTCAAATACGGTGTAGGAAAATACAGTAGAATCCTTTAGGTACATTGCGCCTGTATATCTTTATGTCATACGTGGACCTGGTTTCTGTAAAGGACTTGTTTCAAGGCTTGCGGCTGTCAGTGCTTCTGTCCAGGAAGCCTTGGTGTATAATAATAATAATATCTTCGTTTTTATTTGATTCACACGTGGCAGCTCCTTAACACCCTCCCTATCATGGGACCATTACGGATGGCTTCTCGTAAGGGCACGCGGCCTACAAAGATTCCCCGCCGCCATACCCCCCTCTGGTTTACTATTCCATCACGTTTTCATTGATTTTATCGTCTTCGCACGTGCCAAACCTATTTCTTTTTCTTGCACATTGATAAGGGGCCTGTTTCTATTTTCGTTTTAGATACTAGATAGTAATACTCGACTAATTAGTCATTTAGATAGACCAATACAATTATGCATTAAGTATACTCCTAATTCAACTATGTTATTTTCGCAACCCTATTTCGATGTCAAGTTATCAGATTGATTATTATTTTGTTCTAAATACTTAGATGGCAAGATAATATAAAATCTGAATGTTTTACATTTTCTATTGCATCGTGCAGAATCAAATGAGAAAGCTACAACTGTGAAATACTGGGATTCTATGTACATAGTTACACTGTTACACTGGACAAGCAAATACATATACATCGAACTAATATAAAAAAATTATGCACGTTCTCTAACAAATGTCATGACACGTATGTGTCGTGCTAACTGTTACATCCGTAAAGGCTAAAAAATTCTTTCTAAACGGTTTTCTTATTTTTAATTTGTTGTGGTATATATGTATCTAGATAAAGGTAGTAAAAATGTTCCTACTTTCTCCAAAAATATATTTGATTATTGTGAGAATAATTAATGTTTTTCCACAAGGTTATCTATCTTAAAAGATTTGGACTATATGGAAACACGTCACGCACCATATGTCTAGCTAGCTTAATGGGTTCTAATTAAGCACATTGTCTCCGTTCCGTACGATGGAAATTAAAAAACAAATGGGGAGATTTGGAATCGTACTAAGCCTAAGACGTGGCCTTGATGATTTAAACAAGATAAAGCTCGATTAATCAAGTAATTAACTTTTGAAAGTTGTCCTTAATGGCTAACTTAAGTTACAAGTTCACAAATCCTATTATACCACGTATAGAAAATCATTGCGGAATTCCTTTTTTTGCCAATCTAGAACATTGGGGGACTTTAATCTGGTTCAGGCCCCATGGACAAGAGAGTTTCAAAAGTTTTGCACTTACTTAAATCTATGTAACAGTGCAATAAGGACATGTACTAATTAGTAAAGATGGTGGAACCAATTATGCACTTCTTTTATATTATAATACAAAAATATCTCACACCTACATGCTTCCATAATGCAA
Source organism: Fragaria vesca subsp. vesca (assembly GCF_000184155.1). Lineage (NCBI taxonomy): Eukaryota > Viridiplantae > Streptophyta > Magnoliopsida > Rosales > Rosaceae > Fragaria > Fragaria vesca. The sequence goes on along the minus strand of NC_020493.1, from coordinate 24,706,780 downwards.
TCACACACCACAGTTAACATGCAGGGTAAAAAAAAAAAAGTTACGGTATTGTAAGCAATTCAAGTCGCTTATTGGTAAGTTAAAAGTACATCGATTTTACTATTAAAAGACAAACCCAATAACCTAACTAGGAGGCTCAGCCTTGAAACAATTGGACTGAAGAGAGTAAAATAAGAATAATTACAGCTAGAGTCTACTTAATTAAAGAATGAGACTGATAAAAGATGAAAAAAAAAATATAAATTAAGATCTCAAATTACAAATCTCCTCACCCAAAAAAAGGAAGAAAAATACAAACTGATATTAATCCACAATTAGATCTATCATGTTCATTCTATTTCTCTTTTAACTTGTGTAAATTTCTCTACAATGAATGTATCACTTTCACCCCCGTGTTGTATCTTCACGTTTTTTTGTTTATCAAATGTTGCCGAGTTGCTGCTGTAAGAACCACATGTCGGATTCCTCAACGTTCCAAAGATTGTCCGAAAAGTCCCCACCGTCCATGCCCCACTGGCCGTTGTTGTTTTGCTCCGGCGCCGAAGCAGCTTGAAAGCTATGGCTGTTTAGTCCTCCTTGATTGAATGAGTAACCAGATGGACTGGTCATTGAGTCATGATAACCGACTTGGTGATGAGGATTGGTAGCTTGGAAGTAATCCAGAGTAGCTTGACTACTAGGGACGTCATTATTGTTAACCGACATGTTACTGTAATAGTCGGTCAGCTCCGACACCGGCGAAACCTGAGTCCCGAACGAGTCCGACGACGCCGCGGTGCTCGAGTTATCCGGAGTGGTGTAACTTCCGGCCAAGTCATTGTTACTGCCAATGACCGTTGCCTGTTGTAAAGCCACGGGCTGGAAGCCGTTATTGTTGTTGAAATGATAAGCGTTGGCCGCAGAATTTGTGATAGAGGAAGAGGCTCCGGTGGTGGCGGTGGCCGAGGACGCGGCGGCTTGGATTCTCTCGACCAGTCTCGGCATCCAGAGGTAGCGCATGGTGTCCTTGAACTGCTTGCTGTTGACGTCACACTTGAGCTGCTTGGCGTGTTTTTGCACGCGAGTCCTCCAGTAGTTTTTGATTTCATTGTCAGTCCTTCCGGGCAAGTGCTGTGCGATTTTGGACCATCTGAAAATTACAGAGCTCGTAACGTTTAGTTTTTACTAAAATTAGGGTTAACTTATTTCAAGGAAAACCAAAAGAAGAAGACTCTGCTTTATCACTTACCGGTTGCCCCAGCGAGAATGAAGCTCAAGAATGAGAAGCTGTTCTTCGAGAGTGATGTTGCCACGTCGAACGTCTGGCCGGAGATAGTTGAGCCACCTTAATCTGCAGCTCTTTCCTGTTCTTTTCAGACCTGGGTTTACAAATTGCAACTTAAATTTGTTAGACATGTGTATGAAGCAAAAGAAAAACAAAATTTTGGGAAAGTTTGTGATCAAGAAAGAAATGTCATTTTCTTCAATACTTTTATCTGATATGTGCTTTAATGGGTTGCAAACAATATAGGCTTTCATTCTATTTTGGACATCTATATTTCACATGCCCCATCATCATCGTGAATAATCAAGCATATCCTCCTCCAAATTAACTAATTTTGAAATACCTTTCTAATTCAAGCAAGATGAAGCTTTCACTCCATGTAATTGATCCTTTTCATGGAAACCCACAAGGCAAATCTAAACTGATAAATATATGGGAAGGAAGAATTAATTACTTGATTGGCACTTTGGAAATTTTCACTTGATGGAAGAAAATAAAAATCTCCATGAAGCAAAAGAGAAGAGCACTAAAACTCTTTAAAAGTGTCCCAAAAATACCAAGTTGAGATCAGATCATTATTCATTCACGTTGTCAACTTGTTCTTTGGCTCTTTCCCAGCAATAGCACTACCCAGACTCATAATAAGCAAAACGAAAAGCAACCAAAAGTAGGATTAAAATTGTAAGTAAAAATCATTATATATACCTGCACAGCGAGCAAGAGAGTTCCAGCGACCTTCGCCGTGGTTAGCAATGTAATTCATGAGAGCAAGGTCTTCCTCAACCGTCCACGGCCCTCTTCGCAGGTCCATCATCATAGCATCTTCATCTTCTTCATGATGACTACTGTTTCTGGTGGTGTCTGAAACCCTTCCTGGCTTAACATCCATTATCGTTTGCACCTCTAAACAGACACACTGATATATTGATTCGAACAAAGAGCTAGCTAGCCTCTGATGGATTGCTTCCCCCAAAGAGACTAGAGGGAGAGATCGAGTTTGAGAGGTGGAGGAAAAGACAGAGAGAGAGAGAGAGAGAGAGAGAGAGAGAGAGAGAGATGTAGTTGGATGGATGTACGGGAAAGATAGAGAGAGAGGGTTTGCTTTTATAGATGCATAAACGGGTATAGTTAAGCATGTGAGAGAGAGATAGGATTAGATATAGGAGGAGGACTATTGGACTTGGAGGGGAGAGAGGGGGGAGAACAAATTAAAGCCGCAATGGAGACTTGGGGGCCATGGAGGGTTTAATTTACCCATTTTTATTTAAGTATTCAGGGTTGATTAAAGTAAACACACACTTAAGCTTGTTGGTAATTATTTAGAGTTAGAAAAGAGGGCTTTCAAGTTTGACGCTTTGACTTTTCCCTCCATGAGCTTCTTCTATCTTAGCCGTGTGTGTGTGTGTTTGTATTCTCTGCGTGCGTGCGCGAACATACGAGTTTATAATAGGGTTTTCAGCTTCTCGAAGCTTGTTGTTGGCTTTCTTTTGTAAAAGGAATTCTGTTGCATAAAATATTTACGAATTTGTGAGAGATGAGAGAAAAAGAAGCTAGTTGCGTCTGGAGTTTGTTTTTTTTAACTTAGAATATAGGGGATATATATAGAAAGATTTTAAAATAAATTTCTAGAGGAACCGAGATGGGATCGATCTCTTGTAATTTAGTTTTCGAGAGAATGAAGATTCATGTTTTTATAAGACCATCTTAGTTTTTTTGTGTGTGTGTAAATAGATAGAATTAAAATAATTTCTACCTTCACAAGTAGTCGAGTTGATAAGAGTATAGGTGTGGAATCTCTATACCCAAATTTGAATCTTGCTGATACTAATTATAATAGTTCAAGTCTCGGTCTATTTTTGGTGGTCATGATGAATGAAGCGTTTTGATATGACCTCTCGATGTGGCTTAGTTTGTGGACCTAGAAAGCATTTGAGGTTGCATTAGTGTTACAGTTACATAGAAAGTATCTAATTAGAAAATGTATAATTCCCTCTTGAATACACGAGACTCTTTATCTTATATTTTACTAGTAATTTCACCATGCATGTGATGAAACTTGCAGATAAAACGCATATAATGGGAGTGAAAAGAATTAACAAATTTAAGAGAGAAAAAAAATGGTAAGATATCAGAGAATTGGGAGAAGAAGAAACACAGATGTATTACCAAAATATCTTGAACGAACGTTGGAAACAATTATACGTATCTATAGTTGCATGGATGTAAAATTGAGGAAGGTCTTCAATACATAGTTATTGTGTATCTACGCATCATGCAGATTATTAAGATTTGCTTATATTAATTAATACTATACATGATTGACATCATATATGGATTACTAAAATTGCACCTTGTACAGTGTTACCGTGTACACAGTAACTTTTGCTACAACTAGACGTTCAAACTCATAACCTTTAATAATGAGGAAGCCATGTTTTATCATGAATTTAACAACATCACATTAACTAAGTGAAGCTGCTTAATATGCATCATGTGTTATTAAAAGAGAATGGTAGTGCTAGAGGGTTTTAATAGAGGGTCTTAATAAGGCCTAAGATTTATAGTTTTAATCCTATGTGACATGACACATAGACACATCATCAATTTATTAAATCATGACATTTCATTTTTAGATAAAAATACAATCTTAACCCTAACAATTAATAAAATTTATCTCGTTGATACATGCCCCGAATAAAGTGGGGAGGTTCATCCCACCAAGATAATGCAGACATCGATAAACCGATATTGGCAAGAGCATCTGCCACCTGATTACCTTCCTTGAAGATATGAGAAGATCAAAAATTCATCTGAGAAATGCGGTGCAAACAATTACCCCATGCTACTCTCAAATCCTAACAATTAATAGATGATACATACTAATATGAAATATTTTCATACCATCTTAATATGGATGCGTATATACCAAATTTAATTAATTTATTAATAATGACCAAGTTAATAATCATACCAAATTAATTAGGCTTTTATACCATAAATTAATTTTGTAAATTTATTAAAATTTCCTTCTATCTTTATTGTGAATCGAAATTTAGTTCTAGATTTTTAACTTATCAATTTTAATATTATATTTTTGCAGAATAAAATTATGATATTTATATGCCATATTCTATATCGAATTTTAAAAATAAAATAAAAAATAGAAAAATCTCTATCGAACTTCGTTTGGATGATTAAGTATATATAAACTTTATTTTGCATGAATTATATATATATATATGTAAATTTTTTTCTTCTATGCGAAATTGTTTTTTTCTTGGACAAATTATATATATATATATATATGTATGTATATATATAAATATTTCATAAGAATTCATTGTTTTTTAACAAAGTATATATATTCTCATATTTATATATATTGTCACACTGTATTTTAATGTTTAAATATAAAAGAAAGACAAAAAATCAAATTTTTTTTCTCTTAATAAAAATACAAAATAATCTAGAGCCATTGGATTTGGAATGATTCTATTGTCTTTTTGCTTAAAAACGATATGACATAATCTTTTTAATTAGTGATGTGTCTATGTGACATATCATGTTTTTTAAGATTAAGGTTACAAATCTTAAGCCTTATTAAAGCCAAAAATCATTTTCTTAAAAGAGAAATATTTAACATATAAGAGTACATGAAACTTAAAATTAGTGCTTTCGAGAAGGCTTGTTGAAGATTTATTGTATGTTGTGTAATGGCAATCACAACATTATACAAATTTTATTTTGCCTCGTCAATCTTTCTCATCTTGTCCAAGATAATAGTAAAAGTTATGTAGATGCATATGTTTACACGACCATGTTCAGCAGCATCTAAGCCGGGCATAAGCGCCTGATAGGCCTTCATCGCTTACACCATCTACAAGGCAGCAACAGTAGCTCTCGTCAGCTGTCAAGCCTCACCAGCTAGCTAGGCGCCCTCACGCACACGCTGTTAATGAGACATGAGAGAAGCTTTGCTAATCTCATTCAGGATCTCAATAAATACATTAATTCTCTGCAGGAACAATATGAGTGCTAGTTGATCGCATCGGCGGAGCTACGTTGAGGCAAGGCAGCATTTTTTATAAACTTGAGTGTTATATGTGTTATTAAGAGGTTTGTAAAGTTTTCCCCCATTTCTTTATAAGATTTCAATAAACCATTAACATTATTTGTCTTTAATAGGGTTTAATTTATACAATTTACATCCTACCTTAATCACCTCTTGCCATATACTCTATTCATTTATTTATGATCATTTCCCCATTGAATAATTTCCTTTTTTCTCAATCTATTATGTATAAATACTTTGTAAAACTGAACTTATTTCTCTATGATCCAAATTTCATTTTTTTTTTCTTCAATTTAGCAACTATGATGTCCAATATACAAAATTTAATTATCTTTTGATTTTTTTTTGAGAACTAATTATCTTTTGATTTTGTATTCATACACACAAGAATTCGATCATATTTTTGTGTTGTAATCCAACCCCCTTAATATATAATTCTGGTTCTGTCCCTGGTTGATCGCTTTTTACCCCAAAAAGAGATTAAGAAGAACATATTAGTCGATCGCTAACCCGAATCTACGTTGTGAGTACTATAACTAGGCGGCCGGGTGCATCATTTGATTTATCACTACCCTCTTTCATGGTGAACATGAAAAAACCTCTCCTGTCTTTCAGCTAATCTTCCTCATCTTCTAGATAATACTATAATTATCTATTTCAACTCTTTCACTTGATACATAAACTAGTTGCATCATAGATTAATTCTGAGATCTGTCCCCACAGTCGATCCTGGCTCCCATCTATAATTCTAGGTCGGCTTTTTCTCACCACAAATTAAATAATATCTCCAAATTCAATACATACATACTTATATTTTTGTATATGTTTTAAAGATTTAATTGTTTGCTCAATTATTATTGTTAATTTTTTTTGTTGTTGATTAAAACAATCACTCTTATACTGCAGTTGGAATGTTAATTTCTAACAACTAAAGTCTCATTTTAAACTGCGTTTTCAATACTAATAAAACTTTGAAATAATACATTACAACCATGAAAAGGCTTCATGCTGCAGTCGACTTTGAACTATATGCTACTGTTTTGGTACATAAATTCGAACTCCTTTTCCCCTTTGAGCAGACTAATAGTTATTACAGTTGATCCTCTATTAATTAGATTCTTTTCTTTACCTAGCAGGAAGGCTAAACCTTTAATTAATTATTGGAGCCCTTAATAACTTGATGTGTTTAATTTGTATTCAACAGAACTCACAGTGGATAGTATAGGGGCTAGAGATCGATGCCAATGGTCCTTATAGTATAGACTGCCATCACAATTTGTACGTACCAATTGCAAATTGGTGAATAAGTGTTGACAATGGGCATTCTTATTAATCAATAAAATGGAAGTAGATGTTGTTAGTTAATGCTATTTTAATTAACCCGATTAATCAAGAAGATGAATTAGTCTCTACTAAATTATTGGTCATGCATGCATCCTTAGTAATCAATCTTCCAACTAGGGTATTGATTAAGGGTAAAGATTAAAATTGCAGACGTCTGAATGGTCTGATGCATTGCGTTGGGTACTTAAAGACAAGCATACCGGTGGCAAAATGGAGGCAAATCCACAGAATGTAGCTAGGTGCAATACGTCTGAATCTTACGCAATATTCAATCCAATAAGGTTCGATGTAATAATCCAACAAAATATATATAAATACGGATCACTGAATCATATCACATCATGCAAGAGATATTAAAGTTATACACGTATACTGGGTTTCAAAACGAAAACCTAGCTATGTAAAATGAAAAACTCTTAAAATTTTGAATTAGTAGAAACTAGGTCAACTAATTATAATATCTACGTATGGAAATTCTTTTTTGCACGGCGTGTGCAAGTGCACGATATAGATTCTCAGCTTTACATATCTTCAAATCACCATGTAACGGTGTTTAAGTTATAGACATTTACCATCCACATGGTATCGTGTATTTATATATACGCCGTGTACCGAAATCTCTTTATATATACATAAACACACATAACAAATAATCAGATCAATTGTAGACTTAAGCATATATACATATAAATATATACAGTGACGTAGCCATAAATTATATGAAGAGGGGTCAAACTTTGGACGAGCTTACGTAGGAAGAAATTTTTTGTTATCCCTGGAGTTCATCGAATAATAAACAAGTCAATCGAGCCGAGAAGACACTAGAGATAATATATGTGTATGAGATAAACCATTCAAATTAAGAAGAGAAAACAAACGAGAGAAAATAAATAAAATAAAAACAAACAAAGAAACACATTGTTTTGCTTTTTTTTTTTGTCGAAAACATCGTTTTGCTTTGATCTCATGAAATGGTTAAAACTTAAAAGGAAGTATATTTGTTATCACATTTGAAGAGGAAAAATGAGTAAAAGAGTAAATTAAGTAGCTTATATAACTCTTAGATATAAGTAAAAATATGAAAACAATGGATGTGGAAGAAGGGTCAATTGACTTCCCTACTCATCATGTAGCTACGCCACTGTATATATATATATTCCTTGTGTAAGTCTGAGGATAAATATTTGTCGTGGTGGAATTTAGATCGCTATCACTAGTATCTAGACGCCTCCAATTACATACGTACGCGTACCATGTGTTATAGGAATATAATTAAGTTTATAATTCAGTGACACTTATGTATCAACTTCAACTTGGTCTGTAATTGGAGAAATCTAATTGCGAAAAGAACATATACCCATTAATTAATTCCCTTTAAAAAGAAAAAGAGAAAAAAAAACCGGATCGGACAGAAAGAAAAGGACAATGGGATAATCATTAGAAATATATAGAAGTAATAGAACTGATTCATGCATTATTAGGAATCTAGCTATTACAGCATGCATGCCTTCGTAGCTGGATAATATATAAATTTAATTAATTTATCTAAGCAAAACACTTGCGTACACAGAATTAAGATTTGAGAGAAAAATTAGAAGGAAAATTAATATAAATTGACTTAATTAACTGCATGATCAACACGTGCTTTTAGTATGTTCGTACATGCACCTTGCAAAATTAGGGTTTTTGATTATTCAAAATGCAATCCCTGCTTATATAAATTTGTCTCTTTAGAAATGACTACTGGGGGACATTGCTTTTTCTTCTCCAAACTTTACCGTTGCTTGGTCGGAAAATGCATTTTCAGGTTCTTAATTTAATAGGACGGTTGTCATCTCAAGCATAATAAGAAAGACAAAGCTAGCCGAAATATGAAAAAGCTAGAGTGGTTCAGGGGTTAAAGAATTGGTTGGAGTCACCTTAACATCATGCACATATATACCTCATGTTTCCCCTTTATAAATTAGTGGGATTAGCCCTTGTGGTTATGATATAATTAAGCAGCAGCAGTGTGAACTAATTAGATCCAAAATGATCAGCTGGTTAATTTGTATAATTAAACCAAGTTAGATATGGGAATCTGCTATACGGAGAAGAGACAAGCTATGGTATTAGAATGTATATCTTACTTTTATTTTACATGTATTTGAACAAAAAATTACAATGTTATGAATCAAATTATAATATTGAGAACAAATTTACTAAATTTATTTACACTATTTACATAAAGTTAAACAAAATTACAATTATGAGAACAATTTGTTCAAAAAGTTGTAAAATAGCTGTACATTTTGTAATTACAATTATTAGAACAAGATTACAAATAATATAACTCAGCATTACCACTTTGACTACAAATATGTTGTCACATTTATAAATATAGGTATCACATATGGGTAGGTATTATAAAATTTCCCTACGGAGAAAGATAAAAGAATAAAACAATGGTGGGAAGTCCCTACCCAACACAAATATGGCAATGTTATTTGCTTATAAGTAATCAATTAGTTGTTAGTGCCTATTAGCTAGTATTATTTATATGATTGTGCGTGTGAAGCCTATGCTGCAAACACTATTGGGGTATTTGTATATATGTTCATATTCTCTCTTAAACTCAACACACTTCGATCTCTGTTGCTTGTATAGTGCATGATAGCTAGAGGGCCATCTCTGTTTTGGAGTCGAACCAAAGAATACGTACCAATTATGTCATCCATGATGATTCTCTGATCTCACTATTAAGAAACAAAGAAGATGAGCAAAATAAATGGATGATGTTTATTCGTTTTAACAAATATCATACCGATCGATGCAGCATAAGTAGTTGTGCAAAACGATCCGCGATATATTTGGTGATAGTGAAATTCAAAATGAGTATTCAAATTGGTAATATATGGACATCGATCAAAAAATACTTGTGTTCACGGTAAAATAATTAAGCTTGTATTTTCTGGTGAACTGTATTACTGTATGAAATGTGTTGCATCATTATTACAGTACTTATATATAAATGCTTTGGTAACTAGCATCCCGTTACATCACTAAAGGCTATGAAATCTGAACATTGTTACCTTTCTGATCTTATCAAGTTGCACTCTCTAATTAAGTGCATTTTCAGGGATCGAATACAGAAGTAGAACTTTATTTATAATTAAGAACGTTGTACGTATAGAAAAAACCGAGTACAAGTAGGTGCCTTATTCCGCATCTTTAAAAGTTTCGTGTTGTAGGCATATTGTGGAGTGTGATGTGTTTGTCACTAAGACTATAATGTCATGTCATGAATAGATTATACTATAATTTATAATCATTTTGAACCCTCATATTACTCAGAACAAACATTTAGACGAACAGACTGAGATCAAACGAGGCATCTCGGGTAGGTTTTTTTGTTTTAAGCAACTCTTTACTCATGAAGTGTTTATTTTTTTATGAGATTCTTCAAAGTTCAAACATTGTATGAAATGTATGTTTTTTTACCTGACAAAGTGTAATGTGTAAAAATCAGCAAAGCTGGGTTGATAGATTGGTGTTGAACTAATGAACTATACACGCACACTCCATTAATTATTCCATTTGGTTTATACGTTAAAGTTAAGGTTCGATTATTTGAGTTCATCACCATCATCATCGTTCAGAATTAAGAATCTAGCTACAACTTTATAAAGCTAAGGTCGGGGGGCCTTGAAACTGTTGTAGAACAGTAGTGTGAAAAGGGCTTTTGCTGATTTGAAAAGATTGAAGGGGATTTATATGGACTTTAGGGTTCAGCTAGCTCCTACTCCCCAAAAGGAAACCACAGAATAAGAAAATAAGAGAACAAAGCAACTCTTACAGTTTGACACGTACCCCCTCTACCGCACCATTTCCTTTTCTTCTGGGACTTTACAACCACTATCCTTTTCTGCTGTCTATCTTAGTTTCTGTGATCGATACCAATCGAAAGTCTGTTAATTATTTCAAGATTGATCTGTCACTGGATGCACTGTTCGACTTCACCACACCAAATTTGAATTTCCAATTATATGCATGAACTAAGCGCTTTGCCTTTCTTCCAGTTGCTGCGAAATAGTTTAAAACATTATTGTGAATTCTGACCCATCAAGTCAAGTCCTTTTTGGCATTAATGTTCATCGATCTGCCTCCAGTAATCTCTGTTCAATTCGATCCCTCTTTCTGCATATACACACACATCTGCCTCAATCTCCATGTCAACTTTGTTATTTTAACTACATGGGCAGACGAAACATTACATGATGATGATCGAGTAGTAAATCTGGAGTTGTTCATAAAACGTAAGTGAATTTTAACAGTACGTTCTAATTGCTCCAACCGATAGCGCTTCGATCTTAACCTGCGCATGGTTTTGGTTTAGGGTAATTTTCTCAATGATTTCGAGCTCGAACATAACCTCTTTGAAACACAACATCGATCGATCTAGGTCTTGTTTCTTTCTGCTTTCTACTATTCACACAAAAACTGTACTCATTCCCCAAAACAAAAGAGAAAAGTTGTAACTGGAATCGGGTAACAGGGAAGCAAGAATTCTGTGAAGGGAATAGCTTGAGATTCAAGATGAAAGTGACAGACTGAACATCATATATAGTGTCCTGGTCTTTTGTCAAAAGCCAAGCCGGGTATTAAGGACTAATGTGGTTGACATTTCCATTAATCAGCTGCTAGTGTTCTTCGTTTTCTTCTCAACAAGTTGTAATCTAATTAACAAAGTTGCTCTGAGCATCAATCTATTTAACTTTCTTCTCTCTATCTGAAGCGTCTTTGACCCAAACTGATCGAGCTTGTTGCCCTTTTCTTCTCATATATGATATTTTGGACCCTCTCTGAGGCATGCGTATGTATTTTTCTTCACACCAAGTATATATATATATATATATATATATATATATATATATATGCTGTACACATATAATATTGTTAGGTATATTTACAAATTTTAATCATTAATGTTTGAAAAATTAGGGTATAAAAATTACACACATCTTTTAAAAGGTAAAATGGTGTGCCCTAGCTAGCTGAAAACTGAAACCAATCCATTGTATCTTAGCTAACTAGATAGCGCACTGCTTCAACATTTTTAAAAAAAAACCCGAGAGAAAAACACAGTAGAATATCTGTAAAGAACTGTATATTAATTCAATCAACTAGCTAGCTAGCTTGCACTGGGTTATAATAGTTCTATATACCATTTGATCACGAGTTGCATAAAAAATCCATGATCAAAGAAGATACTCAAGTTGGATAAGAGTGTAGAGCTTTAGTCCGTTCTATATTTGGCAAAACCGCAAAACCAGTTAACCCCGAAATGTGAACTTGAACATCAGTGCTTCATGTTCAGTAAGTCCAATCTTGTATACTATTAATCTTCCACTTAATTAATTAACAACGGTTTACTTGGAGAAGGTATGTATAGCATGCCCAAATTGACCTTTCACTACAGTTTTCATAGACAGTTAAAGGCTCAAACTGATGAACTCGGCAGTGCACTGAGGCCTACTCAAATGGATCGGATGAACGTTCATCATCTTCATGCCAAATATCGCAGCTAGCCTCGTAGGTCAATTAACCTTGGTCAGAAATCCTAGATGGATCATGTATGTTATACATACACATACACATATATAATCCCATTAATTTGATATATTTCGCAGTTGCATCTAGAACTGTATGGCTTGGCCAATAATTGAGAGAATGTATGAGATCCAGCTTAGCAGATTCATGTTTTCTATGCTAGTATCAAGAATAATTACATTATCCAAATGGAAATGCTTTATTCCATACTAGGGTTCGCACCCCAATTATGGACTTCATTTGTTCAAACACAGCTGAATAAATTAATAAATAGTTACAGTTATTCAGCATGACAATTATTCTCAGCTAGCGCCAAGCATTTTTAATATAATTCATGCAAAGAAAATTGCACTCATCTGGTCTTAAATCTTCGTATGAGTCCAAAAGAGACCATCAAACTAAAAAACTACATCTCATATGTACTATTGAACCCAGTCACTTCGCCTCATAGTCTCCAATATAATGTAGCTAAGCATGAAAAAGCCGCCAAAGCAACCATGAAACTACTAAGATGATTACGAATAATATATATGAAATGTCCCATCTCTTTGATGCACGCCTTCCCCCTTTTAAGGTTTTAAAAAACTTAAAGCTATGGCTTCTAATTAACCACAAAGTGTGTGTCATTGTGTTCCCTAAGCTCTCACCCCAATTTCATTTGTGTTAGTATGCGTGACTATGTTGGTCTCTAACTCTGGATTCACATACATCTCGATCATTTTATATTTAGAACTAGCTAGATCGTCTCTTGCTTTAATTTAGACGATTAGCTCTAAAGAATAGCTTTATTTTGATTGAATAAGCTTGTTGGTGCACCCCAAGGGTAAATAAGGTGGGTCTGGTTAGCTTTATCTATCATAAGCTTTGCTAATTAGGTTCATTAATCATGATTGATCTGATTGTTCAATGTTCTAGTTTCTACGATGCAATAGTCGATCACATTGGTGGCTGACCGAGGAGATCCCGTCTGACGGATGACAAGTTGGTATTATGTAATGGAGCTAGCTTTTTGCTATATACTCTGTAAATTTAGAAAAAAAAAATGTTGAGGCTTCTTCTTCTTATTAAGTTAATTTTCACAAGTAAAATATATGTTGCAACTCAATTACAAGTTTAATTATTCATGAACTATGTTATTTTCAAATTTAAGTTTCGGAGCGTCGACAACTCGTATTTTGACACATGTAACAAGTTGATTTCATAATCTTTGTTTTGTTAGTAGAATTCCACTTTAGAGTTGGTAAACTATCGATCTCAATCGGGGAAGATGATGATCATGATGTGTCATTGGCTTCCAATCACTCAAATTGGCCATCTGAATGCTAGCTTATATGATTCGTCTTTAGCTAAGATTATATGAACATAAAAGCTTTTATATGTTCTGGTCCTTGCTTTTCTAGGTAGAGATCGAAGTGTGAGCAGAACCAGCCAGTTAGCTTCATTTGGTTGTGTCAATATGGGATTGGTTCACGTATGCGATCTCATGAACGGACTCAATCTTGGATTGTCCTCTAGTTTACGAGAATAGAAGTAGTGACGTCATTGTAGCTTTTATTATCTTCAGGTTAGAGGAGAATCCCAATAGTGAGATACGATGATACTAACCCGATTAGTTCACCGTCCATGGTTACGTGTATGATCAAGATCGACGTCAATTCAATTTTTTTAACTGATCTTTGACCCTGCCTGTTAGTGCTACAATGACATCTTTGAAGGGGATATATGGCACGAATAAGAATGGAAATGCCTACCACGTTTATGCTTTTTAACCACTGGATCGACGTTCGTCCTTATTTTCAGAACAAAATCTCATTTTATAGATTGTTTTTATGGTTAAATATTTATGGACTCAAACAACATACGCAAATACATGCATGAAGGAGATTCGAAAGCATGTGTTTGTTAATTTTTGTTTTCTTTTTTGAGTTGATATATAGCAAATCATCTCGGTTACGTTAGGAAGTTAGTAACACATTGATCCAGTCAGTAGTCAGACCGAGGTCACAACAAAACCAGATTAATCTTCTGCCGCAATACACACGGTCCCGGAGACATTTTTATTAAATTTTATCAAACAGAAAAAAAGTCGAAATAGAAACATTTTATCTCTTGTATCTACGTACGTTCCCCGCTTCAATTAAACAATTCCCTGACTTGAAAAACCGTGTCACTAATACGTACATAACTTGCTCTAACCGTACTTAACTCTACCACGCTAGCTGGCGATAACGAATATATTCCATGGTTTGTATTAGGTATAACAGTTTTAGGGTTAAAGCTAATGAAGCCAATTAATTCAGATACGGTCAACTAAGATCAACAGTGACGAGATATTAACAGGTTAACAGAGTCTATGCAAGAATCTAACAAAGATGAGCATAGCAATGCCGAAGGATAGTGACGATGATATATGGAAGATTATAAACTCTATCTGATCATGGGAAATGGTCATGTAGCTAGCTACGTACAGTGCAAGTGAAAACGAAGGCAATGCTGGCTCCTAATGTCGAATGCGATATGTTTTGTATCGGAGAAAATATGAATTTGTAGCAAGACGCGTGTGATCGATAAGACTTGACGAGAGTTTGATGGCAATTCTAAGTTTAAAGTCTAGATTCAATGGCACTTCAATTCTATTAGATCATCAAGTCTTTGATCAAGTCGTCTTTGTAAAACGACTTCTCTTTGGGATATTTTTTGTTTCGTTTTTTGTTTTACCCTTATAGCTACCTACTTGTGGGAAAATATGAACAGCTTGTGGTACTTCCTATAAAAACACTAGTTTATTCCCTCAATTATTCCATGATTAAGCCTCCTTTTTTCTTGGCTTTAGACCCACCCGTTTATAAAGTCACATTTGGCTTCATAATGCTTTGATTTAACAGAACCCACTAAGTTTTCATTTTCAATGGTGTTAGGAAATTAAGTTAATTAGTAAGGTCTAGGAGTAAACCCTGGTCCCTGTCCAAAAGTTAGTGAAATATATATCCTTACTCAAACTACCACAAGCTCAACGAATCTGTTTGCTCGATCCATATTATGTAGTGTTCTATGTTCGTAAGCATCCAAAACTTACTTATATGTACACTAAATCTATATTGAAATCTAAGATTGTTGCTAATAGTGTGTGGTAAATAGTCGAAATCGTAACTTACTTAGTGTATCAAACAACTAATAGTTCGATTCTCTTTCTAAACTCTGGTTCTTGTTTGTGATTTCTTTGCAAGTGGTTGTATCAAAATTGAATAAAGATATGAGGTGAGTTAAATCTTTTCCTTTCCCTTCGACAAAAACAAAACATACTCACTTGAAAACAAAGATGGATTAAGTGCCTAACCAAGCAGATGCATGATCTTAATTTGTGTTTACTTTGGAATCACATTAAAGTTGAAAGCAAACACTTACATTCGGACTGGGAAAGCAAAGAACATGTCATATACTTTTCTTGTCCCATTGCTTGGTTTCGATCAGAAACATTTTGTTGGTTAAAGCACAACACAATCGAGTCGTTATGTTAAATCAAACTCAAATAGGGCCTCCAGCACAACACAATCGATTCATTATATACTCATGCAAACGTTTTTAAAACCCTAAAAAAATAGTTCCCAATTAATTAAACCTTAAACCAACTCCACCAGAATGTGAATGCTTCAAGCCGTTTTCTGCCTCGCATTCGAAAGCCTTCATGAATTTCATTTCTTCCCTAATTCTTTAATGGCTTCCCATTATTATATCCTAGGACCTAAGGTAACACATTGTATATATCACACATATAGTATCAGCTTAAGCTCTCGACCGCATCATGCTCCTCTTTTTATAATAGAGGCCAAAAGTTGAAGTACCCCGTGTTAATAATGATGTTGTACGTGTACAAACAAGTCTTTGAAGCCATCGACTAGACAATGCAGTGACAAACTATTCATGGGGTTTTGCTAATTAGTTGCTTGTCAACAATAGAAGCTTCAAGAAAATTAATAATGTTGCTAGGGAAAGATCAAGCTCCTTAATCATCATTTCATTGTATTCTTATAATCCAAGGCACAAATTAAAGTGTAGGCTCAAGAGCAACTTGTTAACCCAGTTAAGGGGATTTACATAACGCAAAATGTAATCATTTCCCATTTCTATTCTGTAAACAGCTACAAATATATACAGTCGAAAACTAGAATTAGCTAGCCTAGCTAGTATGGCAGGATGATATTTTCAAAGTTGACATGCTCGAGCTCGCAATGAGATCTTAAAAAAAAAAAAAAAAAGAGTTTCAATTGTATTGTGCGGATATGCTCTGATTATTCAAAATATATAGGTTTTACTTAGCTTTGATTGGTTTGTCATTGTTGAGTTTTGGATTAGAACTAGTTAAAAACCATCCCTAGCCTTGACTTGTTTGTCGGTGTTGGACTCAGATATCACAAACTCAAACTCCTCAACTGTCTCATTTCACACTCTTTCTCCCTAAAATCAAAACAAAGGTAGGGAAGTCAGAAACGGATAAGTTTTACCACCAAATTAAGCCCCCCTTCTTCAAACCAAAAAGGAAGTCAGAAATAGCAGGGTCAAAGAAAAACTTCAACTAAAAATTAAACTACCACAAGTGCACAACAGGTCAATCGATTTGGGATGTATACATGAATATAACTGTATACACGTACAACTGAATCAGCTCGTTGAGCATTGCTGCAGTAAGATAATGTATAATAGCTTATAGCGCGCTATACTTCTTAATCATGATTAAGGTGTTCATCTGGCTCACTGTATTGGAATAAAGCACTTGATGAAAGTAACTCATATTCTGGAGGTGATGAAGTTAGTTGCATGAGCAACACTTAACCAATATTAGTTCTAGCTAATAAGCTGAACTTAGACTTGTGTTTGAAACTGAAAAGGTTTTGTAGGTGGAGATATAACCAACTTAATTGGCAACTTGTATAATTCTATATATATATTCAGCGTGTTCTGTGGCAAAGATGAGTTAGGATTGTGTTTTTCTTCTACGGTCTTCTTCTTGAATGTTTGAATACAAAGTCCAGATTCTTCGATTCTGTCATCTTCATTTCATTGGGAGGCTCTCATTCTCTGTCAGCTGGGGTTGGACCACTTTCAGACCAAATCAAATATCCCAAAGAGGAACCTATGAACTGTGTTTGAGAAGTGGAAACACAAGGATTTGAGTCGTCGGTTTTGAATAATGACCAACAGATCGAGAGAATAGAAAACCAAGGACTTGAATGACGTATGTTGGGCTTTACTGTTTTCCTTTCGGTCTTTGTTGTTATCCAAACATGGGCTTTTGCGGCTTTGGACTCCATTTAAGAGCTAGGGTAGCCCAATTAGTTTGGAACTCTATAAAGTGGGCCTTTGGGTGGTTTAAGACCCCAACAGACCCTCTTGAGTATGGTCCATCCACTTACTTTATTTGTGTGCTTACTATTCCTACTCCGACGAGGAGAAACAAATTACTAACTATAAATTGGACAGTTTCAGACTCTCCTCGCTCATCTTTGGTTGCGCAGTTTTACTAACTACGAATCAGAAATACAATCACAAATATAGGATTTGCACACAAATCATCAAACACAACATTGATAATATGCATCAGAGGTTGCTCCATGGAGGCACTCTAAAATCAGCACAAACACCATGTTTAGAAAGCATATTACCATCGAAGTTTATTTGACGATTCTCACAGCTCATAAAAGAATTTTAGAGGAGAGAGTTATTAGCTTCTTTAGTGCCACACACGTACTCTTCTGGTTTGATAGTTTGTGGCCTGATGTCAGCGTCGATCTTAGTCTTACTGTTACTGTAGTACCACTACATGAAGGGTGGTGGCTCTAGGTCTCATATTTGCGTATGTGGTTGTTTTCTTAGAGGAAGAACATGGATGGTGGTTATATTGGTAGTTTGGGCTTTCTTTTTTTTTTTTTTTTTTTCCAACGTTGAAACAATACGGTTACATGTATCAATTCTTTGGACCACGTACGCTAGATGGTGTAGGTTGGATACTAGAGGGCGACGATCGCGTATGGGATCGATGAGGTTGTCAATAGATTGGGGCAAGAGTTTTGATGGGCTCTGACCACTTGTTGATTCCTTTTTTTGTGTGTGGCAGCGACGAAGTTGCTAGGGTATCAATGATTGTATGGTAGCGGCGAAGCTGCTAGGGTGTCGACGATGATGTGGTGGCGGCGGGGTTCGTATGGTGTTGCACAACAAAGCAGGGACTGGGCCGACTTGGGCCATATATGGTTGACTTATGGGCTAGGCCTCTCAGGCCTCTTGGGCTGTTGCCCTCGTTTGATAGGCTTTTTCTAGTTTCAATAAAATCCTTTTTCAAGGCTTGTTTTAGTGGGGCTCAGAACAGGTCTAGGCATTTTATATGTTTGTTTGCCTTTTGGTTGTTATTCAGATTACAAATCACAGTCAGCTCGATTGGGTTTGTCTATTCTATGCTGATAGAAAATCCTATGTACCACAATGGTGTGCTCAACATTTGGAGTCAGGTAGAATAGATTGCCAAAAGGCGAGGAGATTTTATTAGCATAGACTACTATGAGCGTAATCAGTTGTAATAGAGTTAGTTTTTTTTTTTTTTTTTTGTGTGGTACTTTTCTTTGCCCATGATAGTAGGTCATATTATATGTATGAGCTCGTTACATCAAAAATTCAAAACAAAATCTCACAGCTCATAAACTGTCCCAACAAGAATTAACAACTGCACAAAATTAACTTAAGAAAGATGCAAATCATTTACCTTTTTGTTGATCAACTTAACTAAAACCATTTTAATAAAAATGTATTGACAATGATTCTTGATAGCCATTTGAAGACAAAGTAAAAGTCCCCAAGTTTCAGCCCGCAAAACAGAGCCACTGTGAGGACTAGCAGGAAAACAAGCTATTCATATTATCATCCCTTACATCAATTTGACCATTTTCATTTTAATTTTGATTTTGATTCTATGACGAATAATTTCTCTTTTGTCTAAGGAATATATATATTTTTGTTTTGAGAAGTTCTTCAAGGAATCTTATTTCAGTACAAACTACAAAGTGTATCAATTCCATGCCAACTCCTAAACCAAGAAAATAAAGAAGATGCCTAATGTTCAAGCAAAGTCCACGAAAAAAAGGAGAAAAGCCAAAACGCAACGTTTCGACCACCCGCCTAAAACGAAACGAGACGAAGCTTCATACCGGCCCTCGGTTTATAAAGAAAGAAAAAAAAAAAAAAAACGCGATTAACAAAAACCAGATTTTGCTTTGCATATTATTTTCAGTCGACGACGTCTACCTTCAGTCCAGCCCAAACTCTTTCTTCTTCTTCTTCAGCTCTCTCTGCTTCTATAATTCCCAAACCAAACCCTAATCTTCCTTCTTCATCTTCTTCTTCTACGATCAACAATCCAATCGCGCCTCTCTACTTTCTCCGATTCTAGGGTTCGACTTCGGTTTCCGTCCGATCAAGCACTCGCGAAAGCCTGGGAAGAGTCGGTGACCTAGTTCCGGAGATTCCAATTTTGCCGGAATGTTCTTCTCCGGCGATTCGTCGAATCGGAAGCGGGTGGATTTGGGGGGACGGAGTACGAAGGAGAGGGATAGGCAGAAGCTTCTGGAGCAAACGAGGTTGGAGCGCAACCGGAGGTTGTGGTTGCGGCAGCAGAACTCCGCCGCTACTAAGATTCAGGTTCGTGCTCTTGCATTCTCGTTTTTAGTGGAATTTGGATCAATTTGCGTAGAGTTTGATTGTAAAGCACCTGAGAATGAAAAAGACATGAAAAATTAGTTTTTTTTTTGATATGGTTGTTTGTTCGAAATGAGTGTAGATTGTGGATTGAAAACTTGCAATTTGAGTAGAATTGGTGGAGAGCTGGTGCCTAGCTTGCAATCAATAATTTTTGTAATCGAGAGTCTGTATTCATAATTGTTCAAAGGCTAATTATATAGGATTGAGTGGGATATAATGGTTTTTGGAGTAAGGCTGTGACTGTTGTTGCTCACACATTTACAAAATCTTTGTTAGTTAATGAAGAATTTGACTAATATGAGTAGACCTTTACGCATGCTCTCTTGATTCCTCATTTGCTGCAACCTTACAAAGGGATGGTAGTGTGAGTAAACTATGAGCATGTCTTGAATCTCTAGAAGTACATTCTTAGCAGACATCTTCAAAAAAGAAGAAAAGATTAAGAAAGAAAAGAAGAATGAAGATTATACAACTTACGCATTTCATAGTCTTAGCTCAGCTTGTAGTTACTCTTCTGACTATCAAGGAATGCTTTTCAATTCCATTTTATATTGAAACATCCAGTTCAGCTGTTCTGAGTTAAGTTTGGTCTAGGTAGAAGTGTAATTACTACCACGTGTGTTTTGCCAAGTTTGACTAATTACTAGCTACAGAAATGCTTCAGAGGGAGAAAGGTAGCAAGACTTGAATATTCTAAGGTGCGGGAACAGTTTTATGGAACATACGGGGAACACTTCCAGAATGCAGACAAGTAAGAACTGAATCCTTACTTCAGGTTCTTACTGATATATACTGTCAAGCTCCGTATTACTTCGTCTAAGTATAATAGTTGCCAATTAAGTTGATGCTCAACTTTAAGCATCATTATTCTTATGTCAAATTGTTGTTGTGCATTCAGATCGTGTTTTGGTCCAGACTCGGACTTTCTCCGCCAGTTGCTTTTTTTCTTTGATGCTCGAAGTGTTGGCGACTTCACCGTCCTTGTGGAAACATGCCGGTTACTCCAAAAATTTGTCAGAGATACAGGTGACGGTTAAAGTGATTATATGATTGATATAGGCCTCATGACATTCCGACTGATGGTTTGATTTTTATTTTGTTTGAAACTTCTGTTTCCAGTCCTAGATGGTTTCATGGTATATATCTTTCCCGTAAGTGTAATCCTGAAACCAATCCTTATCCCCCTCCCCACAAAGTTTCATGAATGTATTAGCATTTATTTTTTGGGGTTCTTTATACCTATAGAGGCTCTTTTAATGTTTAGTGATAGATCTTGAATTTTTGCTAATTGACTATGATTACATGATTAGGATTTGTTCATATTAGATCCTGATCCGTTCTGTTATCTTTATAAGGTTAGAGCGGGCTTCAAGTAAGCTGCTGAATCACTTTTATGTAGTTGTGTTGTTTCAAAGTTTAACCATGAGAAATCTCCATAGGAAGTGCAGTTTTTCAACCTTTAGTACTATTATTTAAGAAGTATGGTTTTGTATATTAAAATGATTGATGAAATCACTTGTTTTGCCCAGCTAAGATCCGTTGCTGACAATATCTGCTTCTGAAACAGGGGATATTGTGAGCCTATTTGCAGGCATGGACTATTCATCGAAGCAGGCTTTGGTTAATTACAGAGTAAAAAAACTTACGTATCTGTGTATCAAGGCTGTTCATCAAAATAGGTTAGTTGCATCAACGCCTTAATTTTCTGAAAATTATTCTTTTGATTTTCATTGTTGACTGAGTGTTTGATTCTAAAACATCAAAATGTTTAAGCTTTTTGGTTTTCAATGCTATGTACATATATTTGTTTTTTTTTTGAGAATGAATGCTATGTACATATATAAGTTTCTGTAAAATGCTCCTTTATGCTGGAGTTACTTATCTTCTCTTTTATTGGACAGAAATCAAATGAAGGATCAACTTTTTGCATCTCCCAAGGAGTCCACTGTGTCGACAACTTTATTGTTGGAAACAGTAGTCTTGTTGACCAATCATAAGCTTCCATGGGTCTGTAGGACAGTAAACTATCTTCTTGAAAGAAAGGCATTTACCCTGTTTAGAGAGATTATTTTAACTGGAAGGGTATGCTTCTAATTCCAGCTATTTGTCCATATCTGTTGTTTTTGTTTATTGTTGCCCACTCCATGATATATAACCCAAATTTATAGCTAAGGCTAACAAAGATATCTGTACATCCGTGAGGGATATGGTATGTGAAGTTTTATATCCTATTTTTATGTACTTCTGAAAACAAACACTCCAATGGCGTTAGTTTTCTATGAGGACTCTAGGACATTGCGGTTTATGCATGTTATGTAGTTAAGACACCCACATGTAAAGTGAATAAGAAGATGATCAAAAATATTCCTATAGACATCAGGACATTTTAAATTTACACATCTTTTTCATTTGTAAAAACAACAGTGTACAATTGTTTTTCTATTATAATTATTTCTGTATTGTTCCATTCTAGTTTGTATTCCTATTTTTGGGGACTTGTCAAGTATTATATCTTGGTTGTGCACTGGAAGGATGCGCACTGAAACCCTATGATAATATGGTGTAGGCGAGTATAGAGAATCATGATTCGGTTGGCAGAGTATCTTCATTGGAGCGCACTCTTGCTGTTGTAATTTCTCACATTGGTCAGGAGCCATGTAACTGCTCAAATGTTGGTGCACACTGGAGTTTTTCGTCTCAGATTCTTACAATTCCTTTCTTGTGGCGGCTGCTCCCGCACTTAAAAGAGGTAACTTTCAATGACAATACATTTTTAATATATGACTTGTTAACCCCTATGGTGATGGCGCTCAAAACTATAGAGTTACTTCTCTTTTTCCTGACTTTTGCTTTGATGCAAATCCATATCGTGCTGAACCCTGACATTCTTCTTTCTTGTTTTTTATTTTGTTTATTGTTTTTACTTTTTAATCATTTATTAAAGTACGTTTTCCTGGTTTCAAATTGCCTAGGCAATTATCTTACTAATGTAGTGGCCTCTTTCACAATTAGGTTTTCTCAGAACGTGGGTTGAGCCAACATTATATTCATCAGATGGCACTCTGTGTTCATAATCATGCTGATGTGCTCCCCAATGATACATCAGTTGAGTTACCCAGTTATGCCTGCCTTTTGGGAAATATACTAGAATCTTCTGGAGTTGCTCTATCTCAGCCTGACCGCTCATTTGAACTGGTGAGTTCTCCAATGAAGTTTTTTCGGAAGTGTATTCTCTTTTGCCTCTTCTCATTTATTCGTCTCTTGTTTTGTGAATCAGCTGGGTACTTTTTCTTTGATCTGTCAAAGCTCAAATCTTCTTTTAGGCATTACTGGTGTAACTATTATTCGAACCTAATTTGTACTCTTGCCTGCCTCTATTCTTATCAGTTCTATGAAATGATTTCATATTTGAATACTACTGTGTAGCTTAGTTGCACTTGGCTTTCCCTTTTTTAGCTTGTCTTGATCTTTCATAATTCAAAATTTCTTGTTTAGACCTTTGACAAAGAGTTAAGATTGGTGCCAGGCTATGATAAGTGGATTATTTTTTTAATATTTTTTTACGAGGTGCAGGGTTGGAGGGGCTTTTGGATTATTATAGAGTTTTGGGTAGCTTTATGGGCTTCTGTTTTGGCAGAATTAGAGACTAGCATTTCTCATAGGCCAGCTTTAGTTTAAGTGTCTTTTTTTTGGGTATTTTGTCTCCAGCATGCAAGTGTGTTTGGTGTAGATACCTGGTTTCTGCTATTTTTCTTCCTCTTTGCTAGTGGACCAGTTGTCCACTTTTACTGTATCATGTGTTGATGAATGAACTTCATTCATTTCCAAAGAAAGATGATGCAGGGAGGAACAGCAGATTGTGTGAGAGTCAATAGGGTGGGCTGGAGAATGTTGAGAGATTAAGAAAACAGAAGGGTTTTAGAGGTAAAAGAGGTTTCTTAGCTGTGTAGAAGAGAGAAATAGAACGAGGGAGGTTAGGGGAGAGGAAACAAGGCCAAGCTTTCAATAAGATAAAATCTCAATTCATTACAATCTGATATTCGGATTACATTAGAAACCCATATCTATAGGCTTCAAATACAACCCTTAGACTCCTAGAATACCATAAGACTAACAAAACTTATTAATAATAAGACACTCTTAAATACTTAAGACTTAAATAGACTTAAAGACACAGTCAAAACCCTTGAGTACTCAGACTTTAATAGATTGTTAAAAACACTAGACTCATAAATCTTCTTCCCTAAACTGCAAAATTAACATGCAAGGCCCTTAAACTACCATGGAGACTTTCCTTTGGACCAAAAAGGGTTGGGTTTAGTCTTTGGCTTCCAATAGGATATTTCTGTTTTAAAATGTTTCTGTGATGAAATAAAAATTGTCTCTGCTCTGTCTTTTGTGAGAATTGAGATCAGTGTTCAATGAATTTCTCCAGGTATATGAAACTACAAAATCAGTGAGAATCGTAAGATAATATGTTTAATATATAATAGTGATGGCACCAAAGAGTTGTTGGTCTAGCGGTCAGAGACTTGGTTCTCTCCCAAGTGGTCTGGGGTTTGACCCTCTCCCATGGTACCCACCTAGCAATTGCTAATAATTTCCAGTTTCCTAAATGTTGTAGGGTCAGGCGGGAAGCCTAGGATTTAGTCGGTCAAAGATCCAGATACCCTAGTTTCAAAAATATTAGTGACATCGGCTTCCATTATAGTAGCAGTTGTACTGTCTAAACATTGAAAGAAGACAACTTTTTGTTTGTATTTTCATTTTTTTTTTCTTATTTTGTTCTCTTGTTAAAATCAGGATCCACACTGGTCATTGACATATTTCTTAGCATTGTTTGCTTAATGCATCCACTTATGTAGGTACATTATGTAATATGTATCAATACTGCAACCTTATTGATGGCCAATTTTTTCTTTTCTTTTACTTTCTGTAAATTTCAGGCTGTAGACCTTGCTGCTGTTGCAACATTCTTGTTGGAATCACTTCCTTCTATAAAATCGCTAAATAGACGAAGCAAAGAAGGTATTCCTTTTTCGCATATATGCTGTACTAGGCTCCACTTTCCATATGTTTCAGGTCCTTCTATTATATTGTGTTTTTTTTAAAGTGTAACTTATCTACTTCTGTTTCATAACCAACATATATCCACACGTATCCTGTCTTTCAGATTCCATGGTGGGTGAGGATGATATGACTGAGGGAGATGATGCAATGGAAATATGTTTGAATAATGATTTGGAACGACAGATTTGTGAGGCCATAGATTCACGCTTTCTCCTGCAATTTGTAAGCCATCTTGAACTGTTATTATTTACATGTAAACCTATATAAACTATAGATCTCCCTTCACCTCATAATAGTAAGTAAATTATTTTGGTTTTTGATTTCTTGCAATTTGTTGTGTGGTTGGATTTGGAGCAGACAAATGTTTTGTTCGGAGGAATTTCAGCTGTCAGTGATCCACACAAAGCACCGGATGATAAAGAGATCTCAGCTGTTGGTGCAGCGTGTGCCTTTCTACATGTCACTTTCAACACCTTACCTCTTGAGAGAATCATGACCATCCTAGCTTATAGAACTGAACTTGTCCCTGTTCTATGGAACTTTATGAAACGGTGCAATGAGAACCAGAAATGGTCTTCATTGTCTGAGCAATTGGCATATTTACTGTCAGGAGATGCACCTGGTTGGCTATTACCTTTGGCAGTTTTCTGTCCCGTGTACAAGTAATAACACTCTACCCCGCTCACCATTTAAACACTTTTTTTTCAATTGTGTGAAGTATCTATTCCTTGTTTACTCATGTTTTATGTATTATATAATTAAACGCCTCTAGTTTGACTCTTTATTTACATGGATCAGGCACATGCTTACAATAGTCGATAATGAGGAGTTCTATGAACAGGAGAAGCCCCTATCGTTGAAGGATATCAGATCCCTAATTATCATACTCAGACAGGTGAACTCCTGTTGAATATATGTAGTTAAGATATTATAAACATGGTGATCATTATAGCTGTGGGTATCCTTTGGCCAGGGAATGTTCTAGTTTATAGGTCTGTAATTGGTTGTGCACTATGCATGACAAAGTGGATGTACAGTGCTGTACTGAACTGCTGATTGCTATGTCACACACAGTTGATTTGCAACGTCAAGTACTTGGTAGTTTTATTTAATTGTTGTTTGGACTTTCTATTTTCTGCAGGCTCTGTGGCAGCTTCTCTGGGTGAACCCTACGGCTTCCAGTAACTTTTCAAAATCTGTCACCAGCACCCCTGCTAATAAGAAGCACCCTGTGGAGTTCATTCAACAGAGGGTTGGCATCGTAGCATCTGAACTCCTATCCCAGGTAACAAATAGTTTTTGTAGTGCATTTTGCGGTTGTCTTTGGTTCATATTGGTTCTGAGAGCTTTATTAGTCTTACCTTGAGATATGCGGCCCAGGTTATGTTGAACAGTAAATCTTATCCTCCATTTCTTCCTTTTAATTTGTTATATATGTAGTTGCAAGATTGGAACAACAGACGAGAGTTTACATCCCCCAGTGACTTTCATGCTGATGGTGTCAATGATTTCTTCATTTCGCAGGTAAATTGATCATATTTCTAGGACCAAAGTTTTAATTGTGTTTGTTCTAATCTGTTGTATATTTTTATTCTTTAAGGCCGTGATTGAAAATACCCGAGCCCATGACATTTTGAAGCAAGCTCCGTTCCTAGTACCGTTCACAAGCAGAGTTAAAATATTCACTGTACGTATTAATCTTTTCTGAACCTTTATCTAGAGGCCTGGAACTGTCCAATTAATGGGTATTGACGTTGAGGCAAAATTTACAAAAAATGATGTGCAAACTGTTATTGAGCCTTATTATGTTAAAACATCTTTTTTAATTAAGTTGTTCAAACCAATTTGTCAGTCTCAATTGACAGCAGCTAGACAAAGACACGAGTCTCATTCTGTGTTTACCAGAAACCGGTTCAGAATTCGGCGGGACCGTATCTTGGAAGATGCTTATAATCAGATGAGTGCATTGTCTGAAGAAGATCTTCGAGGACCGGTAATGTGTCTTTACAGGCTTTTGTACATGTTCTAGATTGAGGTTATGTTTGCAAGTACTTTTGACTGTTGCTAGTATACGTTCCCATCCATTGCAAAATTTAATCTCATTTGGCTGTGAATTGCAGATTCGGGTAACATTTGTAAACGAATTTGGGGTTGAAGAAGCTGGAATTGATGGTGGTGGGATTTTTAAAGATTTCATGGAGAACATTACTCGAGCAGCCTTTGATGTCCAGTATGGTTTATTTAAGGTGACAATATTTTATTGGTTGGAATTTAAGTTTTGTGAAATTCTACAATATGTTAATGTACGACTTGCGTACAATTATCTAAAAGTGGTAAAATGAGTCCTCAATGTAGTAATATTAGCCCTCAAATTGGTCATATGAGTCCTCAAGTGATAAAATGAGTCCTCAAAGTGACAAAAGTAGTTGATGTATGAGAAATGTTATCATACCATAGCCTTACTTAAGTTTCTGAAATTTGTACTGCTTATAGAACAAAATCTTGTTACATATCTCTAAATTGTGAAAGCGAATTTTACTTCCCAACTACACCTATAGGTCACCTGCAACAAGAGATTAAGACGGAACAGGTGGTACCTTTGCCACTCATTTATCTGTTTCAGCTGATTTATCTCATTTGTTCTCTGCCCTCTGGCTTCGTATATGCAGGAAACATCCGACCATCTTCTCTACCCTAATCCTGGTTCAGGAATGATTCATGATCAGCATCTCCAATTTTTCCACTTTCTGGGAATTCTTCTTGCAAAGGTAACTAGTCTCTATATAGTCTCTATAATGTAGATGTCTATATGATGCTTCATCATATTTATGACATGTTTTATTCCATACAGGCCTTGTTTGAGGGAATTCTTGTTGATATTCCATTTGCAACGTTCTTCCTGAGCAAATTAAAGCAGAAGTAAGCACTCACTATTTTACTGCAATCCTGTATTGCTAGTATTAATAAAACTGTCTAGTCTTTGACTGCAATTGTAATACTGAATTTCTTTTCTTATCTTTTTGTTGGCTAGGTACAACTACTTAAATGATTTACCTTCATTAGACCCAGAATTGTATCGCCACCTTATTTTCTTGAAGGTGAGTTAGCTTTTTCATCTTTTTCCTGAAATTGCTTTTACTGTAGGCTTGTGCTTGTATTGACTCGATCATAGGAGAAGTCTCCTCTACTTGCAATCTATGGCTGGCATTCATTTATATATGTTGTGTCATCTTCTGTCACTTATATTTCTCATCGGCATTTAAATTGAAATGACTACTTCCTTTGTTGCTTGTGGGATCATCTTGCAATTATTTCTACTTCTGGAAAGCTCAAGTTTCCCACCCTTTTACAATTAATTTTGTGCAGCATTTCAAAGGTGTTATTTCAGAACTAGAACTATATTTTGTGATTGTAAATAACGAGTATGGGGAGCAAACCGAGGAAGAGCTGCTTCCAGGGGGGAAGAATCTTCGTGTCACTAATGAAAATGTCATTACTTTCATTCATCTCGTTGCCAATCACCGTTTAAATTATCAGGTAGTGTGACTTTCCATATTGAATTTACGAGACACTATCTGAGTTTCTTTGTTCTCTTTGTGGACATAACGTGGTTACATTCATTTTCAGATACGTCAACAAAGTTCTCATTTCTTAAGGGGGTTTCAGCAGCTTGTACAGAAAGATTGGATCGATATGTTTAATGAGCATGAACTTCAGGTATTGTGGCATGATTTATATTTAGCAATATAAACTATAAAGATCCCTTCATATTGTTGTTCACTTCTTTCCATATAATAGGTTTTGAATGTCCTGTTGACTTCAAGTTGGTTAAAAAGCCGAATTGATACTGTATTACATTAAGTGATTTATTGGACAGTGTATATTTCTTGCAAAGTTCCCAATAAGTAAGCTGATGTATGAGAAGTAGTTTGTATGTTTGCCAAATTCTGACAAGTAAATTGATTTATGGGATAAGGTGTGTATTGCTTGCAAAGAATCTTCACTAATGAAGTGGTACATAATGTGCTATTGCAGGCTTATAATTGTGTAATGCTTCACAAGATCTTTATCTGATTTTATTTGCTGAAGTTCCCTAATTTTTGCTTTTACAGCTTCTGATATCAGGCTCACTTGACAGCCTGGATATTGATGATCTACGGAGAAACACCAATTATGTTGGTGGCTATCACAGTGTGAGTTCCTCGAGGTTAACTTGTTTTAAATGCTCTATAGGACATGTACAGATATTGCTTAAATTGATAAACCTAGTTCCAGATAGAGTTGTCCTTGGTAATTAAACCTGGTCGTTATATGTTCTCCCAACTGAATACCAGAGTTTATTTTGGGTTTCTTGTATAAATTCAATATTCCCTGTTAAAAAAATTGTTCTCATTATCTGTTTCAACAGGAGCATTACGTCGTCGACATGTTCTGGGAAGTTCTCAAAAGCTTTTCACTGGAAAATCAGAAGAAATTTTTGAAGTAAGTTTGTAGCATGACTAGCATCTGCTTGAAAAGCCCTTCAAAAGTTCAAATGGTGTATAATCAAATTGTTTTGCCACTGTAAGTTGAATGAACTTCAGGAAAGGTACTAACTACACCAGCTTTTTTTTTTTCCAGATTTGTGACTGGGTGCTCTCGAGGACCATTGCTTGGATTCAAGTACCTTGAACCACTGTTTTGCATCCAGAGGTAAGAACTCATACTAGTTGTTCATCTGATTAGAAATCCTATATCTTAGTAAAATTCCTGAGAATGTTTGGTTTCTGTTTGTATTTACTTACTTTATTTTCGTAGAGCTGCTGGTAGTGCAACTGATGAAGCTCTTGACCGATTGCCAACTGCGGCTACATGTATGAATCTTCTGAAGCTTCCACCATACCGGAGGTTTGTCTCTATGGATCTCTTAATTTCTACACTTAATTTTCCATCATAGTACCCCCATTCATTAACAAGTTTTATTTATTATTTATTTATTTATTATTATTTTTTATACAGCAAAGAGCAATTAGAAACGAAGTTGATGTACGCAATAAGTTCAGAAGCCGGTTTTGATCTGAGCTGATGGAAGCTATGCATTCGACTTGTGCACATTGCGCCGGCCCTGTTTTCTGGGCATATGATTATAGCTCTGTTAATTATATCCAAGCAAGTTCTTTGCTTGGAAGTGTCAAGGACCACATGAGCTGCGGACTGCCAAAGCAGAGTGAAGCTTGGAGTGAAGTGGTGGCGTGTATATATCTCGCAAGCTCCCGATTTGACATGTAAATATGCAGGGTTGATCTGCAAAGTGCAACAGCTTTGTCAAGTTTACAGGTCTCGGTCCTCTGTCAATGGCTTTCTTCACAACATAAATAGGCGTGGGGAATTTGTAAAATTATTCACCGTCATTGTTGATATATTTCTGTAAAGAGAAAAAAGGCACATATATGCGAATAAATATATGGTTCTTCCTTTTCCTCTTAAAATAACGAAAAGCAAACTTTGCTATGCTATAACAATGGCTGAACATAATTCTACTCATTGCTGTTCTCGGCTTCTCTATGTGACATCAATAGTGAACGAAAGAGCGATGAATAGAGTGAACTAACAATATCATGCTACAATGACCTAATCCGATAGGCTGTTCAACACTGTACTCGTTTCTGAGTTCTAAGAATAGCCGATAGGATATGCGCACTTAACAAGTTAACATGGTGAACAATGTCTCATTTTCCTATCTTGACCAGCAAAGTAATGCTCAATAAATTAGGAGTTTACCCCTCACCTCAAAGAGACAAACTCTTTTAAACAGATATACAATGTTAGCGAACCCTTATTTTTAAAGAGACAAACTTTTTTTAAACATATATACAACTCAAATGCTATCGATAGTCTGTGAAACAGATAAACAACTCAAATGTTATTGTAACAACTTAAATATTACTAATAACCTATCATGAGATTCAAACTCACAACCTTTCATCTACAAGAGGTGGAGAAAAAAAAAATGAACTTGATAGAAAAAAAGAAAAAAACAGATTTTGAGTTTAGAAATATTTTGCAAGAGAAAATTGGAAAGACGGAAGTGTCATATAGGGCGTTGTTACCGCCATAAGCTTTCTTCTTCTTGTTTCCAAGCAATCCCTGATTCTCACCTCAAAACGCTGCGTTTAAGACACCTCCAAGTCTCCAACCAGACCAGGTTTTCCACTTCAGGCCGCCGAAGATGGTGAAGGTGCGGATGAACACGGCCGACGTGGCCGCCGAGGTCAAGTGCTTACGCCGCCTCATCGGCATGCGCTGCGCCAATGTCTACGATCTCTCTCCCAAGGTCCCTCTCTCTCTTCCTTATCCCTCTCATCAATTCCGCATTTCAATTTCTCATTCTCCTTCCTAATTCCGTTTCCGATTTCACAGACCTACATGCTGAAGCTCATGAACAGCAGCGGCGTCACCGAGTCCGGCGAGAGCGAGAAGGTCTTCTTGCTCATCGAAAGCGGCGTCAGATTGCACACTACTGCCTATGTTCGGTAATTTTGCTCAGAATTCATGTAGGTTTAATTTTTTTTGGTGCTGAAGAGTTGTTCATTATGCTCTGGATTTTAGGGACAAGAGTAATACTCCGTCTGGATTTACGCTCAAAATAAGGAAGCATATACGAACAAGAAGGCTGGAGGATGTGAGGCAGCTCGGATATGATCGGGTATATATAACTAAAGCTGTGCCGATTTTGTTTCGAAATGTTGTATTGAAATTTTGTGCTTTAGTCTTATTTTTTTATGGCATTTTTTTTCGGCAGATTATAATGTTTCAGTTTGGACTTGGTGCTAATGCCTACTATGTTATACTGGAGCTGTATGCGCAAGGAAATATTATACTAGCGGATTCGGAGTATATGGTCATGACTCTTCTTCGCTCGCATAGGTTAGTTAATCCATTTCATGTTTCATTTAATGTTTGTGGATATGATGAATAAATCATTGGAGATGTAATGCCATTTAAGATGAAATATCAGTAGCAGTCTAGAATCATGTTTGCTAGGATCTAAGTTTGCTCACTTGTTCATGTAACAATCAAGGACATGAGTTAGGCCTCTTGCTTTTGCGCGATTAGAGATGGACTGTTATTTGAATTTGTGCTTATCTTAACTATGACTAGAAATCCTAAAGCCTGTGTTCTAGTTTCTGATTTTGCTCACTTGTTCATTTTGACAAATATTAATTAGATCGTAAATCTCATTTTAATAGGGATGATGATAAAGGGGTTGCAATTATGTCACGCCATCGTTACCCAATAGAGATTTGTCGAACTTTTGAGCGAACAACTTCTGCAAAGTTGCAGGAAGCCCTTACATATTCCAAAGAACCAGATAAAAGTGAACCTGTTAAAGATTCTGAGGGTGGAAATGAGGCATCTGATGTGGCGAAAGAAAAAAAGGGGGGCAAGAAAGGTGGGAAGCCTGTCGAGTCAAGTAAAAAGTCTGGTGATGCTAAAGCCAAACATGCCACTTTGAAGAATGTTCTAGGGGACGGACTGGGTTATGGGCCTGCTCTTTCTGAGCATATTATTTTGGATGCTGGTCTTGTTCCAAATGCTAAAGTTGGTAAAGATGAAAAGCTAGATGACAATACACTAAAGCTTTTGCTCGAAGCTGTTGCAAAATTTGAGGACTGGCTGCATGATGTTATATCTGGCGAAAAAGTTCCTGAAGGGTACATTTTGATGCAGAACAAAAATTCAGGGAAGAATGGTTCCCCATCTGAACCAGGAAGTTCTGTTCAGGTTACCACATGATTTCTTCTTGCGCACAGGATTATCTTTTTTGAGTTTTTTCCCATTGAATGAAGGATCTATCTTTAAAGGCTTTCATTATTGTTATCTTAACTAGGATTTCTGAATCTGTTGTGCAGATATATGATGAATTCTGCCCCTTACTATTGAACCAATTCAAGTTGAGGGAGTATGTGCAGTTTGAAACATTTGATGCATGTTTGGATGAGTTCTATAGCAAAATCGAAAGTCAAAGGTCAGAGCAGCAGCAAAAGGCAAAAGAGAGCTCTGCCACCCAGAGGCTTAATAAAATCCGTGTGGATCAGGTTTGGTACTTTTTCTATACACATACCTTTTGCTTTTCAAAGAGAGGTTCAAGTCAACTATAGTGAATTTAAGTTAGCACACAAGTTCAATTAGAGAAGTCCTCGCTGGGAGGGGGTGTGTCACAAGGGTTTTGTTTTGTAGCAAGTTGTTTTTCAGTTGTCGAAATCATGCTTTCTGTTTTGAGTTAAACTACATAGCACCTCATTGAAATCTTCCATCTCAGTTATCTCAATCATATGTGTAGGAAAATCGTGTGCATATGCTAAGGAAAGAGGTTGACCAATGTGTTAAAATGGCGGAATTGATAGAATATAATTTAGAAGATGTGGATGCCGCTATATTAGCTGTTCGTGTAGCTCTTGCAAAGGGCATGAGTTGGGAGGATCTTGCTCGTATGGTAAAGGAGGAGAAAAAATCTGGAAATCCTATTGCCGGACTCATTGACAAACTTTATCTTGAAAGAAATTGCATGACTTTGCTTTTGAGCAACAATCTTGATGAAATGGATGATGATGAGAAGACTCTCCCTGCAGATAAGGTGTCTTTCCAGCATTTATATTTCCTGCTTTTTTAGATTGAAACAATTATTTTCTTCATTACATTCTACTTCGGTTAACTTTCTTGTCAACTTATAGGTTGAAGTTGATATAGCGCTTTCTGCTCATGCCAATGCTCGGCGGTGGTATGAACTAAAGAAAAGCAAGGAGAGCAAACAGGAGAAGACTGTAACTGCACATGAAAAAGCGTTTAAAGCTGCTGAAAGAAAGACTCGTCTGCAGCTGTCACAGGTAGCTTCTCGTATGATTTTAAAGCTGACATCTTTAATGCTGTATGCAAATCAATAGTTTATTTCAGCATTGTCTGTGGGGACGGTTAAGATCTTCATTCAATCTTTAAGAAGAAACTCTATACCTATACGATTGAAATTTGAGTCGGGGTAGGTAGAAAACAATATTGTTACTTGGTCAAATATGGATATTCTCGTCAGTTGTCTCACGAATGGCAGATCAGACACTATTGCTGCTCTTGTTCTATTTTCTGTTTGCTTCGTGATGTGGACTCTTTTCCAGGTTTCCCATTTTTTCTTTTAATCCTTGTTCTTATTCGAACAAAAAAAGTTGCAAAAAAAAAAATCTCTTGTTTGTGTATATTTGTAACAAGAGCAGTATATCAACATCAATATGACCAGAATGTGAATCATTTATTTTCCTATCTATACAGCAAGTGATTTATGAGTAGTAGAGACTGTTACCGCTATATAAATGGTGTTATTATCTGATACTAATTTTGATATAGCTGTTGAATCTCATGACATAAATTGCTTTCAAGTTTTAATGTTATTCCCTTCAAACAACCCTCAGGAAAAAGCTGTTGCTACCATTTCACATATGCGCAAGGTTCACTGGTTTGAGAAATTTAACTGGTTCATCAGCAGTGAAAACTATTTGGTTATCAGTGGACGTGATGCTCAACAAAATGAGATGATAGTCAAGCGCTACATGTCGAAAGGAGATCTGTAAGTGAACTAGTTATGTTGTCATGAACTTTTTATTTTTATTTTTTATTATTATTATTTTTTTTTTTTACATAAATCATATATGCAAGTACCATGTAAAGACAGTTATAGGTAAAGTATACAGTTACCAAGATTTGTTCCAACATGCGGAAGTTTAGGGTGAAAGCTGAAGACCTGCAGCTTTTGAGTTTTAACCTAAAATATACAACTGTTCTGAACGGTAACATTGGGAGAGAATGTGAGCTTAGGTGAATCATCCTGTTGTTTTCTTAGTTTTCTGATACTTCCTAAACTCCATTCCCATTGTAGTTGGAGATCAATCATTCTTATTGTTGATTTTCCCCTTCTTCTTTGTGTGTTATCTCCACTTGTTTCCCTTTGTCTTCAGTGGAATAGAAGAGAAACAAATGATGTGTAGATATGAGACGCAAGTTCTTAATTTTTCAAACGTAGCGTTTTCAATCTAGATTGTTTTTGTAAAAGTTTTTACTATTACTCAATGCTTCAGTCTACTGTAAAACCGGGCTTAGCATCTTCTTTCTGGAATTGATTTGGTTATGTAACAGGTATGTCCATGCAGATTTGCATGGTGCTTCTAGTACTGTAATAAAGAACCATAGGCCTGAACAACCAGTGCCTCCACTTACTTTAAATCAAGCTGGATGCTACACAGTAAGTCAATGATCTTCCTAAAATTCTTTCACATTTGTGGTAGTTTATTGTGTTATAGAGAGGGTTTCATATCACTGAGGTGTATGACTTAACTCTTTACATGATATTATGTTATAGGTTTGCCAAAGTGCGGCGTGGGACTCAAAGATGGTCACTAGTGCTTGGTGGGTTTATCCTCACCAAGTCAGTAAAACTGCTCCTACAGGAGAGTATCTTACAGTTGGAAGTTTCATGATTCGTGGGAAGAAAAACTTCCTTCCCCCACACCCCCTGATTATGGGCTTTGGGCTGTTGTTTCGGTTGGATGAGAGCTCCTTGGGTTCACATCTGAATGAGAGGAGGGTAAGAGGTGAGGAGGAAGGGACAAATGATGCTGATGAGAGTGGGCCTTTAAGTGAGGTTTCTGATTCTGAGTCGGAGAAGGATTTGAGAGAGGAAAAACTTCCAGGAGAATTAGAAAGTGTACAAGATTCATCTAAACACGTACATCAACCAGACCATATATCCTCTCTGAATAGCTTACCGACAACTGTTACTAAACCAGTGGACTCAAATGAAAGTTCCTTGAAAAACAGGAACATCTTGAATGATGTTGATCAAGAGAACGTAGTTGATGTTGCTATGGATGGTGTTCCATCTGTCACTCCACAACTTGAGGACCTTATTGATAGAGCTCTTGGGCTTGGATCTGCATCTATGTCTGGTAATAAGTATAAATTTGAGACATCTCCAGTTGATTTGGTAGTAGAACATAATGTTGAAGAGAATAAGGCTACAGAAAAAGAGAAAGCTTATATCTCGAAAGCTGAAAGAAGAAAGCTCAAGAAAGGCCAGAGCGTTCCTGAAGATGTTAAGCCGAAATTAGAAAAAGTGAAAGAGAATGTTTCTGTCTGTCTGCCTGAAAAGGAAGTTAATGATAAGAAGCCAGGTGGTGGAAAAACCAGCCGTGGACAGAAGGGTAAACTCAAGAAGATAAAAGAGAAATATGCCGATCAGGATGAGGAAGAAAGAAGGATTCGTATGGCTTTACTAGCTGTGAGCTCACTAACTTCATCACGCTTATATTAGATTTTCAGAACCATTGCTTTGCTTGCCTTTAAGTTATATGATCTATGATGAGTCTCTCCTTTTGTGTTGGTTTTTGTGACATTAAATGTATATTTGTGCACAAGTCATTATAAAAGATTAAACCAACATGTCCATATGAATGAACTATAAAGGGATAACAACATCTCTATTGAATGCGCGAAACCCAAAAACATCCCGTGGTATAGTAATATGATTATCAGAATTTATTAAATTCCTAAAACTGACACTGTTTGGATTTTCAGTCTGCTGGAAATGTACAGAAGAAAGGAGAGGCACAAAACGGAGAGATAGCTCCAGTGGTGGACAAGAAACCTGGTACTTGTTTCAATTCATCGTCTTTGTGTACTTCCTTTCTGGTCAACTTCAACTGGTCATCTGGTTATCAGTGCTGCTGCCATGGGTGCATCTGTTAAACTTAATCTCTTTCTTTTATAATTTGTGAAAACCAACAGGTCCTGAAGAGGGTGCAAAAATATGTTATAAATGTAAGAAGGTAGGTCATCTGTCTCGAGATTGCCAAGAACATCAAGTTGATACATCAGACAGACATGCAAATGGTGGAGTTGATGAGGAATCTAATGCCTTGGATAAAGCTACTTCTGAACTAGACAAGGTTACAATCGAGGAGGATGATATTCATGAGATAGGTGAAGAGGAGAAAGAAAAATTGAATGATGTGGATTACTTGACTGGCAATCCACTGCCCAGTGATATTCTCTTGTATGCGGTGCCTGTATGTGGTCCTTACAACGCAGTCCAATCTTACAAATATCGAGTGAAGATAATTCCAGGCTCTGTGAAGAGAGGAAAAGGTAATAAATGATCATCCCTTGTAATTTTTCCGCATACTTTCATCCCTTGCTCTTTGTAACAGCAGTAGGCAGATGTTCTTGCGTATTAGTTTCTGATACACTGCATTGCTAGTTGCTAGGACATTAATTATTCATCTTTTTCCTTGATTGGTCCCATGGAATAACAAATTAATTTATGCATTCTGTGAACTTAGTTTTTTCATACACCATGTTGAAGTGCTTTCTTTTCAAATTTGCAGGTGCAAAAACTGCCATGAACTTGTTTAGCCACATGCCGGACGCAACTGCTAGAGAGAAAGAGTTGATGAAAGCGTGTACTGATCCTGAGCTGGTTGCTGCAATTATTGGAAATGTGAAGATTACAGCTGCAGGTCTCTCTCAATTGAAGCAGAAGCAAAAGAAAGTCAAGAAGAATACAGCAAAATAGGTAGAAGCTATGATCAACTTAGTGCTGCATCAAGTTTTGTAAAGACTAAAGACAAACCACAGTAGTTTTCAGCTACGGGTTGCGATCCAAAATGTTATTCTACTATACTCTACTGTCTCCCCGTGTAGAAGTTTAATCCCATATTAGTTAACTTGAATGTCTAATATCTCTGTGGGTTATAACTAGATTGTTATGGATAATCAAGGGCATCTTTATGGTTCATGTGTCATACAACACAATATCTTGTCTCAAAATGCTAATAATGAGTTAATGACTGGGGGAAACACCATCTAATACAGATTTCTATTATCACAAGGATTGACATCGTTCTTTCGCGGTATAGTCGATAAAAGCTACATTTACTTGAAGTGAAGCATAAGTATGAACAATTTGATCACAGCAATGCGAATTTGAATTGTCATCTTTCTTTCGAGGTAGGGGCTTTTACAACAATTTCTACAAGAAAATGTAAGCACAACAATCCCAGACGCTGAAGAACTTTATTATCTCACTCGGTCACAGCTGAAGGCACATCACTCAAGTCTAAACCCTCTATTGGTAGGTCTGAAGTAACTGGGCCTAGGATCCCATCAGAGCTGAGAGTTAATCCGCTCTGCAAAGTGAGGACAGACGCATTAGGTTAATTTGATAAAATGGAACTTCCTATATCAAGTACTTCTGCTATGCAATCAAACTGAATGGAATGCATCCTTCTCTAGTTTGATAATCTATCCTTCTTTTCATATGTCAATTGAACCAAACCATAGAAATTAGGAAAGAATAACCGAACAAGTACCTCTGGTTGGAAACGAAGCATATCTGCACGAGCCATAGCCTCTGCTTGAGCAATTCTCTGCCTGAATGTCTGAGCCATCTCCTCAGCCTAGAGGTGACAGAATCAAAGACATGGTTATTTCTAAGGTTTACAAGAGGTAATAACAGCAACAAATATGTTATTATATCAGTATTCCAAAGAAGAGAAGACATATAGCAAATTTTAAGCTTTGTTGTCCCGTCTCAAACTACATGAGTATTCCTGCCGAAAGATCAGACAAAGAAATGGACCATTGTGCATGAGACACAGTTTATAATCTAGAAAGTACCTTCTCAAAAACGAGTGTAGGATTGCGAATCATGTCACCAGGAGTTGGTTCTAACTTCTTAGTAGATAGACTTACACGGCCTCTCTCACGGTCATGGCTCAATATCATGACCTGCACCAAGGTTATTAATTAGAAACATTTAACAGAGACAAAAACTCTCAGACAATAACGTATGAAGTGTATCCATACCTTGAGAGTGTCACCAGGTTGGAGAACTGTTGCAATATCAGAGACTCGGTCATGACTGATCTGACTAACGTGAAGAAGACCGTTGATTCCACCAATGTCAATAAATGCACCATATGGCTTCAGACTCTGGACAGTTCCAAGGACAACTGATCCAATTCCAAGTTGTGCTTGATTGTCTGCCATGGCCTTGCGGTTACTGAGAACAAGCCTAGACTGTTCCTCATCAACCTCCACAAACTTCAGAGGGATATCCTTCTCAATAAGCTCTTCCGCAGTTGATTTCTATAACATACAAAAGTGAATTTGCAATTTAAATACTGATGCATAGAGAGCTAAAATAAAACAATGTAGAACAATGCTAGTATTTAGAGCAACATTTTAGAAAGAAACATAAGTATGAAGCTAACAACAAGCTTGTAAATTAGAGGGTTAAAGAACTAACTGTTGATAACTGCGAGAAAGGAACAAAACCTCGAAGGCCTTCCACCACAGCCACCACTCCACCTTTGTTTGCACCAACAACCTGCATAACAAAAAAAAAACAAATTAGGCCAACACACAACGTAAGTGAAACCAACTCATAACGTGCGGAGAAGCAGATACGCACCCTACCCTTGACAACAACATCCTCAGCTTGGAGCTGCCTACACCTCTCCCATGCAAGCTCAAACTGTATAGTCTTCAAGCTCAAGATCAAGCTGTCATCGTCCTCATTTTCACCGATAATGACAAACTCCTCTTTCACACCGGGAACTAACCCCACTTCTTCAACATGCTTTATCTTGTGCATACATGCATCTTCCACTTTCAAATGTGCCGAAGACTTTGCAGTAATGTCGACTAATGCCCCCTTGTTATCTGTATGGAAAATCACACCCTTCACCTGTAAACACCCAAAAATCCACAACTATCATTCATCTACTTAACCTCATTACATTCAAAAACTCACATTTCCAATGCCATCCTCAATTCACATACAAACCAAGTTCTTTCTTTTGGGTTTTAAGCTCAATGTTAGTTAGCTTATAAAAATACAAACTTTACATAAAGATGGAAACTTTCAACAGACCCAGTAGTGAAATTTACATAAAGATGGAAACTTTCAACAGACCCAGTAGTGAAACTTTGAGATACCCAATAGCTGATTTGAGCAGAAATTGAAAAGTGAAGAAGGGACTGGTATACCTTGGTGCCAATCTCGGAGTTGAAGTCGTACTTTTCAAGAGCGGAGTAGAAAGAGTCGAGGTTGAAGGAGACGCCTTCCATGGGGGCAGTACGGCACCGTTCCTGGGCCTCTTCAAAGATTTCCTTGAGCTTGAGGCGCTCTTTGGTCTGAGCGTTGGAGATGACGGAAGCAGAGACAATGGGGAGGAGAGTGGTCTTGGTTTGGGTGGGAGAGAAGGGCTTGGAGAGCCGAGAAGTGGAGAGAGGGGAGCATCTCAAGCCTGTGAATTGCTGAGCCAAAGACGCCATTTTGGTTTGGGGGTGTCTCCTCTTGTATAGCTCAAAGGCACTGTGTGTTTGTGTTTGTGTCTGTTTGATGAGTTTAAATGGTTTTGGTCTCTCACATAGATAAGGCAGTGTGTGATATGGACTATGGAGAGTCAGGAGAGAATTACTTTCAATCTTTCATGGATGAAGTAAAAACGTCACCCGGTTCTATAAGCTTAAGGTTGAGCAGAACCATCAAATGGCACCAGTGGTCTAGTGGTAGAATAGTACCCTGCCACGGTACAGACCCGGGTTCGATTCCCGGCTGGTGCATTTTCTTTTTGGCTTATTCTCACATGTTTGTTTTGCATGATGTATAGAGGAAAAAATTCATTCACATGTTTTTTTGCATGATGTGTTGAGGAAAAATATTATTATTGGTATATTGACAATATATACATGATGAAGTTTAAACGTATAATGGATGAGTTTGAACTATATGACAGTTACCAATTCATTATTCAAGCATATATAAAAAAGTAATTAGTTGCTATTGTATACGTAGAAAGTTTGTGTTGTTTACCTTTTTCTAAGTTGAGTTATTGGAGGGAATTAAATGAATTGATTGACACACCGCACACCAACACCTAAGAGCAAGTTCACACGTTAGGTCTTCGTTGGGAAGGTCTGGGTCATGGGTGAGACCTGAGTCGCCACATGGCAGTGATATGAACAAGCCCACCCTTAGAGCAAAAATGAGACCCAGGCCTTAAGCCACCTTAAAAGAAGACCCAGAAAAAAAAAACTCAAGCCCACCCATGAAAAAAATGATAACCCAACCTTTATTGAGTCTTCATCTGGGTCAGATCCATGACCCAGTCACCATTTTTAAAGACCCGCCGGGCCTTCCCGTGCCAACTCAGCCCGAGCTATGTGGCCCGCCACATGCACTGACGCGGAGTGGGGAGAGATAACGCGTTGCATGCCGCGTGTAAGACACGGAAGGACCTCGTCCACCCATGAAAAAGTGATACCACGTTTTTGTCTTTTTGTGCAAGGATGATGGGGCCCACGGCTTGTATATTAGGGTTATATATTAGTTTTTTTCTTTAGGGTTATATATTAGTTTGTTACCATTTAATGGCTTGGGTATTAATTGGAAAGAAATTAATCGTTGTATTAGTGTGTTTTTATTTAGATTTTAAATCGTTGTATATATCTTTTTTTAGGCATTTTCGGTCAATTAATGTCATGGAATAAATATCTTAATTTTATTAACATATAAAATCATTATTCACACTCAAAATACCTAATATAAAATTTAATAAATAGTCATTGTCATGTGGCAATCTAGAAACAAAAATCATGGGTGAAAACTGCAGCCCAAAATCACTGCCACGTGGCGACTTAAGTCTCACCTATGACCCATGCCTTCCCAACGAAGGCCAGAGGGTGGAATTGCTCTTAGAATGCAGTTTCTACCCATGATTTTAGTTTCTGGGTCGCTACGTGACAGTGATTGTTTAATATTTATTAAGAATATTTATTCCAAGAAATTATTTAATATGACAAATTTATGAAAATTTTATAAATAAATAGCAATGCTAGGGATATGAAAAATTGGATCTAAAATACACAATTCTTTTTTGTGGGATGTAGAAGAAATTAAAGTTCCAAAAAATAAAACTATGACATATCATATTTATTTATTTATTCCATTTATTAATTTTACCTATTTATTATGTAATAAAAATATTTGGTTGTTAACTATATACCATCAGATTCACATAATAATCGCAATAGATGGTCAAGATCGAAGGAATGCTAGATTCAAAATTTCAAATGGGTGTGTGAAGGTTTGGAACCCCGCATGGCGACAAAAAAGTGTTCCCCACGCGTCCTCTTTCATCAACAATTGGTCTGTGTTCTTCACCTAGCATCAAGACGAGTCTTCTTTCATCTCTCCAAGTCTTCTAACATGGCTGACGTCATGCGAACCCGTGTAGGTGGGCTGAGCTAGAGAGGGAAGGCCCGGGCCTTCATTTTCCTTTGTCTGGGTCATGGGTCTAACCTAGGTCTTAACCCAATTGACCCAATAAAAGCTAGGTTATCATTTTTTTCATGGGTGGACTTAGTGTTTTTTTGCTAGGTCTTCCTTTGAGGTGGCTGAAAGCCTAGGTCACATTTAATTTTGGAGCTTAGGGTGGACTTGCTCTAAGTCACCTAAGATCCACGCTTACACTGGGATCACAGCCCCATACACTCATCTCAAGTACTTTGAATCCGTGGTTCACGACAAGTACCACGACAATGCAATGTTATGCCATCTCTTCCAAGGAACTCTCACCAAAGACGCGATGTGTTGGTTTTACGAGTTACTGCTGAATTCAATCAATTCATTCCACAAACTGTATGATGCATTTGTCAAGCGTTTCCAACTCGCCACCGATTTATTTTAAGATTCAAGCCAAATTTTGAACTCTTAAACTCTTGAACACTCAAACTAATCTTTAGCATTAGTTTTATTGTACAAAAATAATTAACAGTTTTTGAAACCGATAAAAAGTAGATAGTTTATTTTTGGACTAATTTCAGTTTACCTCCATCAACTTTAGGTCGATCATCATGTTAATCCTTCTTCTTTCAATTTCATCAAAAACACCCCTCAACTCCCAATTTTCATCAGCCGCCAATGTCTAAACCTCAAATCTTCATCCAATTCCTCTGTCAAGTGATGACTTGATATCAAGAAGAAAGTCAAATTCTAAAAGTTACCTTTCAGACCATTTTTCCCCCATATCGATACACATCTTCGTTCCCATCACAACCCCCTAACCTTAGTGATTTTGGTGGGAATGAATGCAATTTGTCTATTTTTCTTTTTTCTTTTTTCTTGATATCAAGTCATCACTTGACAGAGGAATTAGATGAAGATTGGAAGTTTGGACATGCGCGGCTGATGAAAATTGGGAGTTGAGGGGTGTTTTTGATGAAATTGAAAGAAGAAGGACTAACATGATAATCGACCTAAGTTGATGGGGTAAACTGAAATTAGTTATTTATTTTTTATTTGAGGTCCCCGAATGAAGTAGATAGTTTGTTTCTCTGTCTCTCGATTACTTAGTTTTTATTATACATTATCTTCTCAACGTTGCGTACTCCGTTCAATCATACATCATACATGAGTATATATACCTACCAATGCTTAAAGCAATACGATTCTCCAGGTACATATGAGATAGCTTTCATCTATAATGACAT
The DNA here is from genome assembly GCF_000184155.1 of Fragaria vesca subsp. vesca. NCBI lineage: Eukaryota > Viridiplantae > Streptophyta > Magnoliopsida > Rosales > Rosaceae > Fragaria > Fragaria vesca. The sequence continues at coordinate 24,663,116 of NC_020493.1, read as the reverse complement.
CACTTAACACCTAAACTCCTACAGCTAGCTACCGTTGCTTTTTCTCTCCTTATTCGTTATGCTTCTTCTTTAAACGTAGCTGGCCGGCTTGTGTACACTAGTAGTATATCCCTGTCCGCAAAATGGGTTGGAATCTAAGAATAAAATGAATGGTGACGTTTTCTTTGAATATCATCACATCACTAACAATCTAACTCCACTAATCATAACTAGATTCAAACCAATTTAGTATACAAAATAATTATCCTTTATCGTCTTAGGTTAAATGGTTAATGATGTAAAAGTTGCGTTATCTGTTGAAACGTACATTATCCTAGTCGTTACTAAACTAATTAACTTTGGGTGTCGATCATTTGCTCGATATATATCACTTTCTAGTTTAATTAGTTTGGTCGGTCCATGCATGTGTAATTTGCTATGTAAAGGTGCTTCAGTTTAAAGAGAGTATTACAAGTTCAAGAGGACTTGTTCCAGAATATAACTGCTAATATTATACCGAGCTAGCTGTAGTAAACGACACACAAAGTTCTTCGTCTTTTGCTTCTTCTGGCGGGCATATAATACAAAACTCATCAGCATATTCATCATTCATCATCTCCACTATAGGGTGTTTCAACCGTGTGGTTCTTCAAGAACCATAAGAAAATGTATTCTTTCTAGCTCTTGGTTAGTATTTGGTTTCTAGATTGTATATGTTCTATATCGGATTCTTCTTTTGTTACTTTTTTGAGTTTTTTCGGTTACATATTCTTTTGTTGCTTTTTGGTTGCATATTCTTTTGCTACTCGTATCTGTTTTTGCTACATGTTGTTCGTGTGTGCATGAAAAACTTGATTCTACCATAATGAGAAACAATCATTTCATAATAATGACTTATGAACGTAAATTGCAGTGTTAAATGTCCTAACGACTATCAAATTAGTTGAAAATTCACACTAATATGATCAAGTCATACATTCCTAAATACTGAATGGTTACATATTCAAATTCATTTGTTGCTTTTTGGTTGCATATTCTTTTGTTACTCATATCTGTTTTCGCTAGCTAGCTTAGCTACTACTTGAAAAACTTGATTCTTTACCCAAAATAACGAACTTAAAAGAGAACTATATGATAATGGGAAACAATCATTTCATAATAATGACTTGTTTATGAATGTAAATCACAGTTTTAGATGTTTTAACGATCATAAAGTTAGTTGAAACTCAACAGACATAATCAAGTCATACATACCTGAATATTGGATATATGATAAGAAAATATGATCGAGAGATATGTCTGTTAAGAAAAGCTGCAACATATATCGAATAGATAAGAATATCCTTAGCACAGAAGTACATATACATATATACATTAAACACACAGACCTATAAATCGTGCTATTGTTGTCGACAACATAACAAGTCATGCAAAAAAAAAACATAATTAACAAGCTATGCAAGTCTTACGAATGAACCCTGACAAGGAAAAACGAGTGGTGAAGTTATTCTTTAACTAGAATCATTCAAGCATGGATGAAAGATATTTTTCTCTAGAGTGCCTCCAAAACTACAGCAAATTTCTTACTTAATCTACGGATGCAACCCCATTTCAGAAAATTTGTAAATTAAGGCCTAAAATGGATAGAAGAGTCAATAAGAAACAAAAATTAAGGCATAAATGGATAGAAGAGTCATTAAGAAATAAAAATCAAGGCCATAAAAAGAATGTTTTCTTATTATGAAATCAATGATGAATGTCCAAATTGGAACAGATTAGGCACTCAAGATCCTAAAATGCTTGATAGATGATAACATGCACATTTCTTTCCTATCTCTTTCGCTATTGAAGGTGATCTCACTAACATATCCTCCTAACGATATTATTTTCGGATAATATAACCGAAAGTTTATGGATAATTTGGGATTTAACTTTGTAATTAAACAAATGCTCAAACAAGAAAAAAGTTGAAACCTCTCATATATTTGTGTTGCCACGTGCTGCTTAAAAAGAAAGACAGAATATTCATCCATTTACTTCTTACTCTAAAAGTCTAAAACTTTGCTACCCCATTCAATCCCCTATATAAACCCTTCACCTCTTCTCCTCAATACAACAACTTCAACAATCCAAACTTCCAAGCTAGCTTGTTCCCCTTCTACCCAAATTTGCTCTATACTATCATATATAGTCATATACCCCTTTTGGATTCTTGCATCCACTATGTCTCCTACAGATCTTGCATCCCCTATGTCTCCTACAGATCTGACAAACGGAGTACCAAAGAGGGCATACGTGACCTTCTTGGCGGGCAACGGTGACTATGTGAAAGGTGTGGTTGGTCTGGCCAAGGGACTCAGGAAGGCCAAATCTGCCTACCCTCTTATTGTGGCTGTGTTGCCGGATGTTCCTGAAGAGCACCTTCAGATTCTGGAGTCTCAGGGATGCATTGTGCGCCCGATTGAGCCAGTCTACCCTCCTGAGAGCCAGACCCAGTTTTCCATGGCTTACTATGTCATCAACTACTCAAAGCTTCGTATTTGGGAGGTACAAAACTATCTTGCATGTCACATCTATATGTACTTTTGTATCGTGTTGGTTCATTGTGAAAAATCATAACCAGTTTCAACTGTGCGCTAGTGCATGCCATATCCTCATTTGGTTTGTCTGTTTTCAGTTTGTGGAGTATGAGAAGCTGATATACCTAGATGGAGATATACAAGTGTTTGATAACATTGATCACCTGTTTGACATGCCCAACGGCTACTTTTATGCCGTGATGGATTGCTTTTGTGAGAACACATGGAGTCACTCTCCTCAGTTTAAGATTGGATACTGCCAGCAGTGCCCTGAAAAGGTGCAGTGGCCAGCAGACATGGGCTCGCCGCCACCGCGTTACTTCAACGCCGGCATGTTTGTCTATGAACCTGGTCTTGAAACTTACCATGATCTGTTAGAGACCGTCAAAGTCACCCCTCCTTCCTCATTTGCTGAGCAGGTATATATTCATCAGAAAAACTCTACTATATATGTTTTTGACTTCATGATCTATCTTATATACAGTAAGAACTTTCAAATTAGAACTTAATAAACTCTAATTTAGCTTATTGAAAAATGATTCATTTGGATATGTTCCAGGACTTCTTGAACATGTATTTCAAGGACATATACCAGCCTATCCCACCGGTGTACAACCTTGTCTTGGCAATGCTGTGGCGCCACCCTGAAAATGTCGACCTTGACAGGGTGAAGGTTGTTCATTATTGTGCTGCGGTACGTTACTGCTTTACCAAAATTGTCTATATATCAAACATTGCGATCACACTAATCTTCTTAATTCATTCAAATCTGCCATACTCGGGCATATATTAACATGCATGTATATAATTTACAGGGTTCAAAGCCGTGGAGGTACACTGGCAAGGAAGAGCATATGGAGAGGGAAGACATAAAGATGCTGGTGAAGAAATGGTGGGAGATATATGAAGACCCTTCATTGGATTATAACTACAATGACGATGTTATTGTGAAGGCTGAGAATGAGCCTACTGTAAAGCTTGGACCTTTCATTGCTGCATTGGCAGATGCTGGTGTTGATCAGCAGAGAAGTGCACCGTCTGCTGCTTGAAACTACTGTTGCTCATCATACATATAGTAACCTTTTGGCTGCGAGCTCTATAGCCATAAATATACTCATATAAGAGTTACTATATATATATATAACTATATATGACCTGCAATAGGCCCTTATGATCATATGTACAACAAATTACATATATAGTTTGTGTAGGAAACTGCACTGGCTAGCTATTGTACTCTTTTGTATAAGTCGTGAGATATGGTGAACGTATGAGTTTGCAAATAAAATTGAAGTAGTACTACTTACTATTGTGTGATTTTCTGCGAACTGTTTTTATCATTTGTGTACATCAGCCGATTGAACCAACTGGTAATGAAGTAATGAATAAATCATGCCTAGGGATGTAACATGGAATACACATCCATAAGATCAAAATGAGATAGTGACTTGCTAGCTCATCCAGATTGGGGTAATACGTACAATGATAAATGCATATAACATGCTTTTCATCCCTATATGCTCATAGTGATCACCCATAAAAATCTTCATTATTCACCTCACCTAAAAATATACAAGGTAATCTATCAAAATATAAGATGTTGGAGAAAATTACAATAACACTTGATATACATTTTTTCAAAAATAAAATATATGCATTTAGTACTAAAATACATTAAATATGGCAAGATTCAATCCATGTAAACAAGTTGTGTAAGACATTGTCATCGTACATAACCTCAATTTCATAAATAGCGGTTACGTGCAACGGCGAGAAATGAAAAATAAAGCTAAAAGTGAATAACAATATGAGGTATATATATAGAAGATGTCAATATACATCCATTCATGATCAACTCTGACACGGTGACACTCCCTTTTTTTCTTTTCAACTCTTAGTTTTTAAGTTGCTGCCATTGCATCAGAATTTCCTCCTATTTAGTAGCTTCCCGTTCTCAGCTGTACGTGTAGTATAGGTCCCTTTCTTAATGAACAAATTACATCGTTAAATAAAAGAAAATGATGAACTCTCACACCATAGGAATTTGTCCTTTCTCAACACAGATGTACAAATGTATAATTATTCTAATTTTAAAGTGAATTTAATTTTAGGCTAATGTTATTAACACATCCTTTTTTTTATTAACACATCCCTTTTTGCTATTAACACATCCTATCTATTTTTTTATATACATATTTTTATTTTATTTACAAACTTGCCACTTGAATTTAATTGATGATTGGTTCTCAAGAGGTGTGTTAATAAAAATAAAAAAAGATTTTGTAACGTCTTCGATCGACATCTCGACGAAGTTTGGCAAGTAGCCCTTCGTTGGCCCTTGCTAGAAACGACACTGTTGATCTCTCTCACTCGGGAGCCAAGCATAGAGCCACACAATCCTACCTGCTGGTGCGCCCTTTGGCAAAAAACCCTACAAAGCTCTCGGCTCTGAAAAGTTTTTTTCGAGATGTCTGGGTGCTTGAAGGAAAATTCACCATTCAATCCTGTGAAGAGAATCTCTTTCTCCTCAGTTTTGACCTCAAGAAGGATCGGAACAGAGTGATTTGGGGAGGACCTTGGAATTTTCATTATGCTCCGGTTGTTTTACAGGAGTGATGGGATTGCACCATTTGATGAGATCCCGATGACGTTGCTGTACTTTTGGGTGCGCATCCTCCAAATCCCTCCTTTGTACTCCACTAAACCTATGATCAAAGACATCGCTCCTATGGCCGGTAAGTACATCGACACTGACCATAAATTGTTTTGTAATACAAAGAAGGCTAGGGTTTTTGTTGCTCATGATATTTCACAACCTTTCTTTCTGAAAAAGAAGCTGCAATTGGATGTCAATGTGGAGAAGGAAATTCACTTTTTCTATGAAAACATGGCATCAATTTGTGAACGTTGTAATCTGATTTATCATGTTGAGGATCGTTGCCCGTTGGGAAAACAAATCCCAAAAGCTCCGGGTTTGCAAACACCTTCTTTGAAAGTTACACCTGTGGGAGGACTGGGAAATCTCATGGAAACAAATTTTCGGTTTCAAGGAGGACTCCCTAACCCTACCAACTTGCCTTTCGGTGCGGGTGCGACTCCATCAAAGGCTAGGCGCCCAATTATTCTGAAGAAGAAATTATTTCAAGAAGAAGCGGACTCATCTGCAGGGGAACTTAGTCTGGAACATGCCAATGTAGAGAAGGGCACTACTTGCCCTAGCTCGGGACCCGCACAAACCCTTTGCCTTGATATGATTCGTGAGGATGAAGTGGAGTTAGAAGCTGAATCTGTGATGCCAACAAATGAAGCAGATTCGGTGGTGCAAACAGGTGAAGCAGATTCGGTGGTGCCAACAAGTGAAGCTGACAAGCAACAAGGTCTTACCTTGGCATTGCCTCTTGCTCCAATGAGTTTGAAGATGGTCGTGAAGAGGCAGCAGCCTTTTGCTCTCACAAAGTCCCCAGTTAAACTTGCAGCTTCACTGCCCTCATTGTTCAAGTCTTGCTTTGATGATGTATCTTTAAAGAAGCTGAAGATGCCACAATTTACATCGACTTTTACTGCAAGATCTCTGAATTTAGTGGGTGCTAGGGGCAATGTGTTGATCCCTAGAGAGCATGCCACCTTGAAAGCTGCTCCGAAGAAGAAGCGAGGACGTCCTTTGGGTTCGAAGAACAAGAAACCCTCTAGGGCACAAGCTCGGGCCAATACTAGCTCAGTGGAAGACATCTTTGGCTCCTTCACCAGGTCTCCAAGCCCTTCTGATAAGGGTAAAGAGAAACAATAATTTTATAGTTTTTGATCTTGAATAATTACTATGGTTTTGATCCATAGTGGACTCTAGTTTTGTTTTTTGTTTTTTCTCTAGTATTTCTTGCTTTGCTGCTCGAAATAAGTGAACGGAATCTATGTGATGAGTGGTGCTAGCATGCCAAGTCCTTAACTTGCCCGATTGTTTGGCAAGAAAAAACATGTATCCGTGCCATTCTAGCTTGAGTATTAATAAATTTGCCGTATGGCTTTACCTGTAAAAAAAAAAAAAATGTGTTAACAGCACAACCTTAATTTTATTTTCTAGATGAGTTGCTGATTTGACTGAATTCCATGGAAGCATAAGCACCTTATAATAAACTTATCTAAAAATCAAAAACAAACATTTTCTTTAAAACGTGTTTGCCATCGACCCTGAAAAGGGGAAGATAGACCCGGAAGAGTGGAGAGAGATGGAGGAAGCAATGGGAGTGGTGAAGCATGTGTTGCTGGTCAAGTTCAAAGAAGGAGTCTCTGAGTCTGAGATTGACCAACTCATCAAAGACTATGCCAACCTCGTCAATCTCATTGATCCCATGGAGTCCTTCCACTGGTACCCACTATACTATCTCGCTTGTGATTATATCAAATTCAGTTCTCAGATATTCAGTTGATGAAGATTGTAATTTATTTTCAGAAGTTCAATCCTTTATTGTGAATCAGAGTCAGAAGATTATTTCTGGGCTTAGCTTGTTTTGCTGATCCAATTTATGAATCAAATGCTAGGCTTGCTTTCGTTTTTAAAGTCTGATGGGTCCTAAAAGCCGATACTTTTTGGTACCAATGGCCAAAATTAAGCCCCTATTTTTCTGAGAAAAACAAAATCACTGAAAGTTTGATGCTTAACAGGGATTTAAGAACTACTAGAAGGGTTGAAGGATCAACCTATAACTAAATATGTACTGAAAATGGGAACTGAGTTTTTGCCAGAAACTCAAATGCTGGGTTTGACTCCTGTTGGTACTGCCAGTTTCACTATTTTCATATTTGGTATGATTTTGTGGGAATTACATAAACCCAGATTTCCAGCTATTGTAGGTTGACATATAACATTTTAATCAAGTAGTTCTAACTGAAAGGTCCATCATTCAAAACTGATAGAGGTCCGTAGCTTTTCATGGGAGTTTAGACATGAGTGACTATCTTACTTGGCAGGAAGTCTTGCATCTTAAAACTGTTTCTCAACTAAATGCACTCTCGAAGTTTTGTCAGGAGTAAGACAACTTTCTGTTAATTAGCGTGTCTCAGGCATCAACGTATGTTTTCTGCATATGTAATATCATTTTTATGAATGATTTATGATCAGGGGAAAGGACGTGAGCATTGAGAACCTGCATCAGGGTTTCACTCATATCTTCGAGTCCAGCTTTAAGAGTACTGAGGCTGTTGCAGAGTATATAGCTCATCCTGCCCATGTTGAGTATGCTAACTTGTTCCTTTCTCATTTGGAGAAAGTCATTGTGTTTGATTACAAACCCACTACAGTTCGTCTCTGAATCTGAGGAACAAAGGTGCCTTTTATCCTGCTATTGTTCTTAATGTAATTGTACTTGTTTTCATTGTACACTTCATTCAAGTGTGTTTGATATGCTTCATGCAAATTGCAATAATGAAATAGATGGGCTGATATCATTCCCAGTCATTGGTGTTGTGTTTCAATTATGCACTGCATTTCTTATCTATGATTTTGATGCTATTGTGTTTATTTGATATTTTCATCCTCTAATATGCCATTGGTCTAACTGAAGTTACTGTATTTTGTGCAGTTCTTGCACTCTTGTACTCATCAAAATGCTCATTGTGATTTTATTTTAATCCAAACTAACTGTAATGACATATGCCTATTAGGTTTCACATAGTAAAACTTAAGGAAGGCTTATGTTAAGAATTAAGATCATGACAGTACAGCATTAAACCTAATTCAATGCGAATATATGTAGGATTGGACAGAGCCATGAAGCCCCAGATCCTCATAAAGCATATGTAAAACCCTCTTCTAACAATAACCAAATATACCAAAATATTGATTATGATTTCACCAGAATCTCTGTTACAACTAAAATTATGCTAGACATAGTGGTTAAATCATTAGTACTAGTTAATAGTGATGGATCAATTATGGAATCTGTCTTCACTAGCATTGAACTTTGAAAAGAGTTTCTATTTGAAAGGCTTGAAGTTTAACACTGGACCGTCCATTTGCTGAGAAGCACTATGCAGACTTGTCTGCAAACCGTTGATTATATTGTTTCTGGTCCTGTTGTTGTTATGATCTGGGAGGGCCTGGAGCCATCCGTGGTGAGTTTGCTGTTGAGTTTGCATATCATTCATGGAAGTGATTAAGTTGAGAGTGCAAAGTGCAAGGAAAGAGATTGCACTTGGTTCCCTGAAGGCCCTGTTTACTAGCAGAGCAGTGTTAGCCCCTGTATCTGAGTTGAAATTTGGCTGCTGTAGATGCTGCCAATGATTTATATTTTTCGATCTGTTTTGGTTAACTATTTTAGTATTGGTTTCTATTAATAGGCTGAGACACTTCTAGTGCTTTTGGTTGAGTGTAAAAAAAAATGATTGGAAAGAAACCCGTATCTTCATAAATTATTCGCAGTCTAAAATACTGCAAAATTATCCATATAATTTTGCCAGAATCTCAAAAATAGCTATAAGGATGCTGGAGATAGCAGCTAATTCACTACTAGTACCACACAATGGCGATGTATCAGGTGGTGTGTCCTCGAATTTCTCTTCACATGCATGAAACTTTATGGAAGCATCAACTGCTGCACGTTGTAGTGCAACATAGTCACCAGATGTGATCTTCTCTTTGGCTTCCTTGAGATCAGCAATGGCCTCATTGTACGGAGTCGGACACTGACTAATTGCATTCTTCAGTTCAGGATTGTTTGTTTGGTTTTGCCACTTGATTATCTGCTGGCTGGTTTCTGTAGCGCTAGAAGATGCGACATCTATAGTGGCCTCAGCGAGGCTGTGAAGGGGGACTTGATCACAACTGGATTAGAACCCAGAAATTGCGAACAGAAAGAGCGACTCAAGACTTTGGTGTTGGAGCAAATATCCTTGTTTATGGTAAAAGCATAGGAGGGAGTAGCACTGATCAGAAGTAGAAAAGGCATTAGAACAATACAAGCTACTGAGAAAGAAGCCGAAACCATTCTGTCAATTTGTTTCTGATCAGTGCAAGTGGTTGCGGAGTTGAATCACTTGAATGTATGATATATTTCCTCCACTGAAAGGGTCTTAATCTTATATATAGTACTAGAATTCAAGTTACATTTGTCAAGTTGGAATGTGAAAGTATTTCAAAATTACTAAATTCAGTGAATGTAGTGGAGCAGTTACCATTTACCTTAATGACTGGTTTGAAACTTTGAATTGAAAGTCCCAAAATGATCAGTCGCTTCATAGTCCCAAAACGATCAAAATCTCATATAACAGTTATTCACTTTGAATCCAAACCAATAGATCAATCGGAGCGGATTCAGTGCACATGGTGCACTTGAGCCACTCACTTACCTAAAAAAAACAAAAAAAATGCAGTAAAACCTAGAGTATCTTAATTTTACTGTATTGTCCTGAGAGTGGAATCCGGTCGATTGAGGCGACGGAGACAAGCAGCTCTTTGAGAGATCTAGCGAGCTCGGGGAGGCTAGGTTTTTTGAGAGCTTAGAGGTGAGGGAAGGGGAGTGAGTGAGTGATTTCGAGGTGCAGGCCGAAGACGGGGAAGTGTTTGGAAGCTGGAGGCGGAGAAGGAGGAGAGAGATGCCGGAGGAGGATGGGAAGGACATGCCGACGAGGTGGACGTGAAGAGAGAGAGGAGAGGAAGCGGAGGATGAGAGAACGAGCGGCGCCGGTGGAGGACGAGAGAACGAACGGCGCCGGTGGAGGAAGGGAAGGACATGCCAGTTGACTTATCTAGATTAGAAAGCTTACCAGATAGATCTTGGGGCCGGTGGCGAACGAAGTGAACGGCGCCGATGGCCGCCGTGATACGACCAGACGATGAAGATCGTCGTGTCGGGTCGACGATCTGGGTTGTAGATAGACGGATCTTCAGGCGTGATCCAGTGTACTTGGTCACATGGTTTCCTCTATATGCTCAATCTTGAATGGTCCAGATCAAAGCAAGAGAGAACTAACGGCCCAGATCACGCCACATATATTATATTTTCTTAGAAACTTTCAAAAATCACTAAAAATAGGTTGAGTATCTAAAAAATTCTACAAAAATACCCACGAACTCTAATTGATTTGCCGAGATTGTAAACTAGTTCTCAAATGATTTCAATATATTTAGCTCGTCAAACTTTTCCAAGGTCGTATATTAATTTATTTTTAACCATTGCCGTTCTTTTTATGATCTTGATTTACTTGGTCAATCGTATACATCAATACTATTATATTTATCCATCAAAATCTTAAACTAATATATATTTAATTATTAGCTTAACTAATATATATTTAATTATTATGTTTTAAGGAAAATTAAAAACCATGTATGTAATTAGCTTAAATAAATAATTGCCACATTTATTTGGGGGAATGACGATCTACAAGGCCGATTTTTTCATAATAAGCATGATAACTACGGGAAAATATATGGTCAATTAGTCAAAGGTCAAATTGTCGTAAATCTATATAATAATAGTTGAAGCTCGGCCATTGATCAAAGCTTATAGTCACCAAATTTTGAAAATCGGATTTGGATGTTGTTTGTATTGTTTTAGGCTTTTACAGAAAAAAAAAGAGGAACAATTGACTGTCTTAATTCATACCTAAACAATGATAGACATGACTACTTCTTTCATACAATCTATATTACCATGCCAAATATATAGGCAATATTGAGTGATCGACTCAAAGTCTTTTGTTCCTCACGTAATGTAGTCAGATAGTATAAAATGGACTATGCAAAATAATTATCCCTATTTGATATTCGTTTAGGTCACAGTTCACATGATCACATGTATTCTATCAAATAACGATACTCATAACCAAAATATTGTTTAAATAATGTATGAGTCTAAAATGAAGAAAAATACAAGGTCGAGCATTGCCTGTAATGAAATCATATGTTTTAATATTATATATAACATTTTATCTTGATAATGTAGCTCATTAATACATATATATAGAATAAAATCGAGTTAGCTCAAACCCACAAAATGAAATAGTATCCAAAGATAATTTTGATTCAACTTTATTTGACTCATGTAGTTTGTTTCGTTCCCTTTAAAAATATAATTTGTTTACTTACTTATTTTGAAGTTCACTGAAGAAATAAAATGACACTAAAAAATGTTCTAGCTAAAACAATCAAAAATACAAGCGAACCGATGGTTTGAACTTACATGCCACACATTACAAGATTGATATTTGGTGATCGCTCCAAAATGTTCTTATTGCATCTTGATTCTTGATGGTTCAGGTAGTGCTACCTGAATGCAGAACGTTACGGTACGGGTACATGATATGTTATTCTTTAGGTACGCTGTGCGTTGGGATAATTAGTTAATTTTAATTAAAATAAATTATTTATGATAAATACAACAATAAAAATAGTAAATAGATAATCACACTAATCGTAATAGCAAATTTTACACGTCTCATATTGCGTTTTGAATAGAATAATTGAAGAAGGATAAAAAGTCTCACTAAGAAGTCTTAATTGTGTATAAAAAAGGGAAAAAAAAAAGCCAAGCATTGCACTGATGCAGGTGAAAAATCTTTACATAAAAAAAAGGTAATCACAAATATTTACCCTATCTTATATACTTTTAGCATGTTGATTGAAATCTATTTTGCCTTAATTAATTTTAACAGTGTTAACATCGGTGTTAGTGTCATGTAGTTGACTGAATTAAATAAATGATTGTGATTGGTCAGTGATAGTTGGTTCACATGCATCTTGGTGCATACAAGAACTTCCGTAGATCAATAAGAAGGCAAATGGTAAGGTCCAGTCTTCACTATATTAATAGTGAACTAATGAAGAATGTGATTAGTCGAACACATTATTATTGAACTAATAGGCCAGATATGAGATTTGAAGACGAGTACGGTGCCCTCTAATGATCAGAAGAAAAAATCAAAATCAACTAACGGTTGCAAAAAAGAGTCCCGCAAATTACAATTTACAAGACACATTTAAACAGTAAACTCTGAAGCAGTAAGGATTCTTCTAAATCGTTCCACAAGTTGTTCAAAACAATAATGAAGATAATAGATTAGGCAGCGTTGATCCAAACATGCAAGCTGATCAAAAATCAAAACAATGACATGCAATTAGCCAGTGTTGGGCCCTTTAATATACGCAACTAACAGACCGGAGACCACTTGGTTCTCAGGGTACAGAGCAGTAGTACTAGTAATACTACTAGCTATGTTCAAGAAGACATAAACTAGGAATTGTGCAGATCATTTACTACAAAAAAAGAACAATATATGCAGATCATTTACAACAAAAAAACACAATATGATGGGTTACATAAAGACCCTGCTCTGTAGCAAATTTGAATGCTGGCAAATATGTAGTCCTTCCACATGTACCATATATGTAAAGCTCATATTACAGGTACTAATGAAGAGCTATGTGGAACAAACTCTGGATATTGTGATTGTACCACTCTCTCACAATTGAATTCCCAGAAAGATCAATACCAATTCATCTACAATCTCTAATTTTCATGACATTACAGTTTCCACTGCAGCCTCTGTGGTCACCCAACGATCAATGCTCAAAAGAAGTCACACACAAAAATCTTTTTGGTACTGGTACCTCCAGTACATGCATCATTTATAGGTGGAAAATTCTCAGTAGTTCTGACTTCTAACATCAGTATCATGAGGCCTAAAATCAACATCAATCGTACTCACAGCCTTTATAACCTTCAGTACTGCTTCCAAGTAAGAGTGTTTGGTCATTCCTGTGGACTCATTTTTCTGTAAAAAATGAAATCCATCAATTTCTTCTCAATCAAATACATAAGAGACTCGATATATAATGCGTACGTAATCTTATCTATCACATGAACATATCAGAGAAAAACATTGGGCATTAGAAATTCTACCTCTTCTAATTAAGATTCTGCTTCAAACTCGTTTCTATCATTGCATAGAGAAACCAAATCAAGTAAACTTTCAAGTAATATTGAAATTAATTTTCTACTTCTTGAAATCAATTTCAGATGTGATCCCTTCAATCTCCTCTTTATCTGTCGATCAGTAAACCTAGACACAACGAACAAAGCTTTTGTTTTTAGAGATATTGTAGAAGTTGGCCTAAAAATCGAAGATAAGTACTCATATATATTAAGGGATTCCTAAACTCACAGTTCAAAACTCATGTCTGAAATTGCTAATTTATATAAGAGCATCTCCAACAGTTTCCCTATTTTCTTGATTTTATCAATTTTAGGGAATATTGAGTTGTTTTGTGGTCCAACAGCTTTCTCATCTAATTCCTCAAAATGGGGATGAAGAAGAAAGAGAAGCACTCATTCCCCAAATTTGCAGTAAAGCCTTCTTTCTTCAAAATTAAATTCTTTATGTGCTTCAATGAAAAATTTACATATATAAAATATTTTATTAAGTATTTTATTGTTACAATAAAATATATAATTTTTTTGTTATAATTAATAATGATGTAACATATTTTATTGTTGTAATAAATGCTGAAATCTCCAAAATGAAAAAGCTGTTGGAGTTGGAGTTGGAGCATACTTTTTTTAGAGATTTTAGCGTTTGCTTCCTCATTTTAGAGAAATTTTGGAGAAGCTGTTGGAGAAACTGTAATAGGAAATACTGGTCACTCCATTAACTTTTATGCACTCGACAGTTTACTCCAATATCTTTCAATTTCAATCGATCACTCCGCGAACTGTTCAATATCACACTATTGGATTCATCCGTTAAGTGGACGTCCAATCATGCCGTTAACTTACTGACTAGATATATTTTTCAATGCCAACTCAGTTGGATGAAAGAAGAAATTCCATATAACACCCCAAAAGCCACAGTGCTAGAGAGAGAGAGAGA
>NC_020493.1:24647772-24648658 GCF_000184155.1 Fragaria vesca subsp. vesca | reverse complement strand
GAGAGAGAGAGAGAGATTGGGCAATTCGTACCAAGAACACCATCTTGCCATGAATTGCGCCTCATCTGGATTTCACAGAAAGCACAAAACCCTTAAAAGATCCATAAAACCTTAACCAAGATCCAAAACCAAGACTAATCTTTAAACCGAGCTATGAACAATCATCAAGAACAAACTAAAACCCAAAAAAAGACAGAAGGGTTTAGCACAAACCCTCTGAGGGACTCCGAGTGGTGTAACAGTGATGTAGGACACCAACATGTAAAGGTCGACAGTGGAGCTTAAAGGGACAGAGATGGCGGCGATCTTGGTGCGAGGGAAGAAAGGGGCTACGTGTGCGAAGAGCCACCAAAGGGCGTTGGTGCGGTTGGCGGTGAGAGGTGGGACCAACGCGTTGGGGATGATGAGGATGAGGAGGGTGGTGTTGGAGTAGAGGAAGGCGCAGATGAGGTTGGGGTCAAAGATGTGAAGGCGGAGGGCAGCGAGGCCGAGGGAAGTGACAGTGAAGTCCACGCGCTCCGGTAGCAGAGGGGTGGGGTAGGTGGCGGTAGTGGAGGTAGAATAGGTGGCACCGATGACTGTGGAGGTGGCGGCTGTCACATCCCGACTCTTAAATTTTTACCCTAATTATTTGCATGGTGTTAATAAGAGTTTTACCGTCTTTGTTAATGGATTTATAGTTTTAATGGTCCCTAGAGTTATTGTTGTAATTAAGTTGATTAATTCGGGAAAATTTTTACGTTGGAGAAATTGTTGAAGGCGGTAAAAAGGTAAATTTTAGATATTAAAAAGGTAAAAGGTAAATTGTTGTTGGTGTTAGGTATTTTTGGAGTTGAGTTAGGAAACTTGAGAGAGAAGGCCCAAAACTCTCTTCTCTCTCTCTCTC
>NC_020493.1:24635290-24647752 GCF_000184155.1 Fragaria vesca subsp. vesca | reverse complement strand
ACCAACTACTCTCTCTCTCTCTCTCTCTCTCTCTCTCTCTCTCTCTCTCTCTCTCTCTTCTTCTTCTTCTTTCCCCGAGACTTTCTCCCTGCCGAAAGCTCTCTGCCACCATCCGCTGTCATCTGGCCAAGATGGGCCACCGTACCGGTCCTGTTCGAACCGTCGCCTCCTCGCTCTTCCTGGGTTGGTGGCAGCGCCTCTCTCGCCGTCGCTCGGGAGATATCACGGCAAGAAGCTCAACTGCCCCTGCATTGGAGCTCCCTCCTCCAGCCGTCATAGCCGGAGATTCTTATCCCATCTAGGAGCTCTCATCTAGGGTGGTAAACCCTCAAAAGGTTTGGCTCAATTTGTTCTTGGTAAGGAAAAACGATTAATTGAAGTTCTAGGGCTCAATTTACTGTTTTGCTTCGATTCCCCCATCTAGACTTGAAATTGTTGTTTATGCTAGTTATGAAAGTTGTTTAGAATGTTGAGAGGATGATTGTGCTAAATTTTGGTGATCATTGATGGTGGCCGGAGAAGGGTTGGTCGACTATCGCTGCTGGCGGAGCAGACAACGGCGCCACCTCTTTTTGGGAGTTTTTCCTGTTATTAAATTTGTTATGTTGTGGGGAGTTTATTGATGTGTAGTTGGTAATTTTTGGATTAGTTTTTATTAGGTTTGAGATTTTTCAAAGATTGTTGAACTTGGCGGTTAATTATAGAGAAGAATCCGGCCATTAGATTAGTGTTGATTAAACTTCAGAAAGTTGTTTTAAGGTTTTCAATGCTTGTGGTGAAGTTTGAGCCTTATTGGTCTAAGGATGGAGAAGTTGGGTAAGGGCGAAGGATTTATAGGCTCACTTTTATTCTTACAGTATTGTTCAGGAAGTGAGGAGGATCGTGTTAGGAGACCTCGGATCGACGGCAAACATAGTTGTATTCTGTGAGTGGACGTTTGTTTTAAATTAAATGCATGCAATTAATGGGTATTTATTTAATGATTGAGTTTAATTTATTGAATCTAAATTTGTGGAATAAATTTCCTTTTATGAATGGTTTCTGCGAAGTATTTTCGGTAGAGAACATTCATATTTTATTTGTTAATTTACCGAAAATGAGATCTTCGGTGGAGTCATATATTTATTGCTTATTTTATAATTGACAATTTTTCTTTAATTTGGAGAGTTACCGAAAATAGAATTTTTGGTGGAGATATGTATGGATATTTATGAGAAGAGAAATTTTAAATACACACATCTAATATCTTAATACACACCTCTTACTTAATACACCATCTATCAAGTTTTTTATCTCAGTATTATATTTAATACACATCTCAAACTGCCTAAAATGCCCTTAATTTATGAAATATTTCATTATTTAATATAATTAATATATATTTACTATTTGGTACGTACCTCTTTTTACATATTATTTCGTCTAATTTTTGCTATAAATTTTCGGTTATCATCATTCAATTTATAATCAAATGATTATTGTTATATCCCAACTCCAAATCATCAGTACAAGTTTTCAAAATTCACAAGCTAGTAGAACTGTAGAAGTACAGTAGCTATTAAATATAGATAGCTAGTTATTCGATAAAACTCATGATAAAAATGCAGTACTTGATAACATGATCTGCAAGATCAAATTAAAGCTGATACAGATAAAAAATTAAAATTAAAATAAAAAAAGAAGAAGAAGAAAAAAGACAACCCAAATGAATTGTGGAGAAGAGTTGGGGTTAGGGGAGAAAAAGTGTTTTCGACGATTTTAGGGTGGAAGATGTTGAAAATAATACTTCAAGCGCGATTTTTTTTTTTTAATTAATAGATGTTTGTTTTGGTCATTTAGCTTACCTATAAAATCTCAATAGAAACATAAAATAATAGAGGTGTGTATTAAGAGATTAGGAGTGTGTATTTAAAATTTCTCTTATGAGAATAGTATGTATATAAATGCTAGCTGGTCATACGTGTTTTTTCGCTATAATGATGTAGCGTTTGAAATTCCATTATGATGTGACGGGAGCGTGGGACGCAAGCGTCGTAGTCCTATATGAAAGTAGGAATTCATATAAGGGATATGCATGTATATACACCCGTCTTTTCCACCATAATGATGTAACATTTGAAATTCCATTATGGTGTGACGTGAGCATGGGACGCAAGCATTGTAGCCTTGGATGAATTTCTATTTTTTTTTTCTTATAAGAATTCGTACAAGGAGTATGACGTGTGTAAATACATACATACACACACACACACACTATAGCCTGAGAGGCTCTATATTATAAAGTTTTGGAACTAACGGGGCTAGTCACGTATTTGCCAGTTTATGAGTTAAAAGCTTTTAAGCTTGTCGCATGCAGTATAGCTTTTCTTTGGAAACTAATTTGCGAAAGCATAAAGACTTTTATAATTATTTGTATCTTTTAAACTTTATTTTTGTCCACTCACTCTAATGTTTTCAAATGCTTCTCCCCTGGGTCTTTCGGTTTTTTTAAATGCCCAGTTTGCAGGTTAGCATAGTTGATGTCGGGCGTACATGGAGTCGAGGCATAGTCCCTGTTAGCTTTCGTTTATTTGTATTTCTGTTTTCCTTTCTTCCCTATTAGTACTGCTCTGAACCTATGAATTGTTGGTTATGAGTTTATTATTAGATTAGTAAAGGAATTGAGAGGTGTTATGAATGTGGGGAGCACGAAAGCTCCAATAGTATAAGGTTGGTTTGGATTTTTAGTAATGTTTGTAAGTGTTTTATGAGGAAGGGTTGTCCATTTTCAAAGAAGGTTATGCCGAATTTTTGATAAATTTTCCTTGGAGGAGTCCCTGCAAGATTTATTTCGGATTTCAGGGTGAAATTTGGGGTGGGTCCTGACAACGGCGTCTAACGAGGTGGTTGCGGCAAGGAAGAGGAGGGTGATGAGAGAAACGGCGGAGAGAGAAAAGTGGGAAGCCAATATATCGAACACAATATATTGGTGACATGACATGCATATTGCCACGAAAGAGCTCGAGTTGGCTAGAGAGATTATTCCACCCAGTAGTAAAAAATATAGCTGGACCATGCTTATTATATGCTCTGATTTATTTCAAGAACTAAAAAGTTTAATGGAAGTCCTTCTAGTGGGGACTCTTAAGTTGAGGACTTGTTGATGACTTTTCGGTTTATGGTTTAAAATACCCATTTTTCGATCACATTTTGACATCTCATCCGTTCAGTTTTTAGGCTTATATGAGTATATCATTTATACAAATTTTCAGCCAAATTGATGTTCGTTAAGGTAACAAACTATATCAAATTAATGGACGAACCAAATCTGTCAAATATGAACCGTTCAAGTTTATAATTGATAAATCACACTTATGAATACCTTAACAATTTTCAATATAACTGAAAATTTAAAGAAATGATTTACCCATATGTACTTATAAACTGAACGGTCAAGATGTGGATATAAGATCGAAAAATGAGATAAACCGAAAAATCCTCAACTTAAAAGTCCTCGTTAAAAGGGCTTCCAAAGTCTAATAGAACCACTATATCGAAAATTCTTCCCTCCACGGAGTGAAGGTTCACTGTCTGACGTGGTATGACACCACCACAGCCACAACTTTTAGTCAATTTTGATGTCTGACTAACTTTTTTTTTTTTTTTTTTTGTCTGTTAACGTCAACCATGGAGGACGATCTGGGTTTGTTTCTCTCTCTTTTCATCCAAAATTCCATATCAATTCAGTGGGCTGAATGATTCCATATCAAGAGTACCCAATTCCGGAATTTCATATCAATCCAGCCTACAACAAGCAAAACATGGATTTCATGTTACCCATTCAATTTCAAACAATGATTTCAGAAAACCCAGTCAGTTACTAATCCAATTGAACCAAATATATTGAATCAAAAGCCTGGGGCATTTGAGGTCTTGTGGGCTGAATGCTAACAAGATCTCCAGACTCGGTATTGAATTTGGGTTTACTTTTCTCTCTCCCTTCTTGTGTCTGGCGACGACATGGTTGAGCTACGGTGTCACATGGATGATGAAGAACCACAAAGCAGGTAGAGGTTTGGAACTATAGTGGGGGGCATGACAACCCCATTGAGGATGGGAGGAGAACTGGAGACGCGGAGAAAGAGTTAAGGGAGATCGACGAGTTGCAGAGAAATAGTGATGGAAGGCATCACTGTTTGATTTCTGTTTTTTACTTTTTAAAATCCGTTAACAGAGAAAAAACAGATAGCATGATGGATCAAAGCAACATTGATGCAGAATCTAGCCAAGATGGAGGTGGCAAAGTGTTATCTTCCTGATCCTGGTCAAGTATCAGAAATCAATAAATGTGACAATCTGAAACCAAGATGCCTATACCAAACTGATTGAAGTACAAATCAATGAGCGACTGAACATCACAAATGGCAGAAAATGGATTTTGTGAACCTAATATTTAATATCAGAAACTAACCGATCGATGCATTGGTGCAAGCCAAGCCCGTTGCAAGAGATCAGAGAAAGCTCTGCCAATAGTAGCTTGACCTGATAGAAAGTTATGGTTGGATTAATTCTCTTCCAGATCTTCAGACGTATCATTTTCCCAAATTTGCGCCATCACTACTAATGCCCCAAAACCTCTTTCTACCATCTGATATAAACGGTGTCACTTCATCAGTATTTTTTTATTTTTTATTTTGAAAAGAAACAAACTTTTATTGAAACAAAAGCAAAGAACAAGAACAAGGAGGCGGACAAGGACTTTGCTTGGAAAAAAAATAAATAGGGCAGCTAGGGCTAACAGCATAGCAGCTCAACTTTAAAACTAAAGCTAAACATAAAGATTAAGCTACAGCTGCTTCCCAGTTAAGAATAATGGATGAAAGACTAAAATCCTTAATTTCCTGCGAGGCATAAGCCCATAAAGATGCCCAGAACTTGACTCTCTCCCACAGGACTTCCCTCTCCACCCCATTATAGGTTTCAAATAGTTTTCTATTTCTTTCCATCCACACCACCCAGTTTACCGCCCCACAACCCCAAAGAATTCTGGCTTTTTTCCCTTTACCAAAAACTGAAGGATTCTCTTTGAACAAGTCGTTCCTGTGTGGTGGAGTTGTCCAGACCATTTTTGCCTCGCTGAATAACTTCTTCCATAAGAAATTAGCAACATCACAATGCAGAAAAACATGATCAGCACTTTCCCCTTGAGCTTTGCACAAAATACACCAATGAGGGGAAAAACAACAACCTGGTCTTCTTCTTTGAAGATTGTCACATGTGTTCGTCCTCCCATGTGCCACAAGCCAACCCAATATTTTCACCCTAGTAGGGGCCTTGGAGTTCCAAATGAACTTTGCAGGCGCAGGCGCAAAGATTGGGTCCATTCCACCCCTAATTAAGAAGCTATGAAAAGATTTGCAAGAGAATTTCCCACTAGACTCGAGCTTCCATCTCCTTTCATCTCCTTTCATCTGGTTTGGATTCCACTAATCGAACATTTTCTAGCTTAGCCATCAACGAGGCAAACTCCTCAATCTCCAGGTCATTTAAATTTCTTCTAAACCCAAAATCCCAGCTCAACAGAAAACTTGAATGAACAACTAATCTTTCCACCACAGAACTGGCATATCTCGAAAGTCTAAACAACCTTGGAAAGCAGAAACTCGAGGGCTGATCCTCAAGCCAAGAATCTTCCCAGAACCTCACCCTTTTGCCATTTCCCACAAGTTTGTGACATAGGGAGAAATGCTCAAACCAGCTGAAATATGTTTCCAAGGGCATCGACTTGATCCACCCACAACTGGTTTGGAATCCCAACTATTCTCATCATACCCATATTTACTCCTTATTACAACATGTCACTTAGGTTAATACTCCATAAAAATTACGATAACTTGGGGACCAAAATTCCAATGCGAGCAACAAATCGAACAAAATGTATAGCGCATACTATATCAAATTGGAAGCATGAAAGTAAGGGAAAAAATCAACCCTATGCATAAAAAACCGGGTTCAAATTGATCAAGCAGTGTATTTGATTTTGTGACATGAATCTGTATTCTATGGCAGTGTTTCACTCTCTTTTTATCCATAAGGTGCATCGATCACTAGATGGTTAACGTGTTAATAAAAAATATACCAGCCTACAGTCTAAAAGATCAACATACTTGAGGCCATGGATCCAGATCAAGGGGCATGCATTTTGAGATTTCCACAACCAATGACGAAATAATATGGGATATGGGCTGCAACATTTTCATTTCCCGCCTGCTCCACAGAACAAAGAAGCTGGAATAAAATAGAGTTCTCGTCCTCGTTACGGGCAATTCTACCAATCACAACTTGAAGGAGAGGAAGCCAGTCAGGTGATGTGCAGTCATTCTGCAGAAAGAATATAAGATCAGTTAAAGCCATAATGCTGTTGTTTGATCCACAAGTACAGGAATGATTTTGTGACTTACATCAAGAAGTGTTACAATGGCTGCAGCCACACATACCCGCACTGGATAACAAGAAGTATCCCTGCTATCAGGCATAGCCAATGCCTTCAGCAACGAGGAATACACATGCATCTGCGCTCATGTCCTGAAAATGAGATAAAATCAGCATGGGCAATCACAGATAAAATGCAGTTTTCAAGGAAGTATAACGAAATATTAGGTAGGTAAATGCATAAATGTTCTTGATGGTTTGACAAAATAAGCATAGATTGACTTTTGATTTAAATAATGCATAAGCAAAGCAGATGGTGAGGTATGGAACAGTCTCACCTCAGGTAGACACGATGCCAGTTCCCCCAGCACCCAGTTTGCAGTGGCAACCAACGGTGGGCACACTGATAAATTATACAATGGTAGTAGCCGATATTGAACCCAAAGTTGCTGCATATGTAGGTTCCCACTCCCTTAGAAACTGTATAACAATAAAAGCATGTACAAATCTTCAATACACTCTTTTATAACTCAGATCACAAAATTATGATGAGGAGGAGAAATCCATACATCTAGCAAGCCAGCATATGCCATGAAAACACCAAAATAGCAGCCATGGTCATAATAAAATAATCAAAAATAAATTTGAAGTGTCCACATATTAATATGAGAAAAATGTGCGACATATTAAACAGAATATGGTGATAACAAACAGGAACTGAAAAATTTTCATGAAGAGAAGTACAATAAAATAAATTAAAAAGAAATGCAAAGAAAAAGTAACAATAGAAAAAAGAATAATAAATTGAAAATAATAAATTCTAAAGTACAAAAGACATACAGTTCCAACATCAACAATTATTTATGTAAAGATGTGTTTATGAACTAACTCATTAGTAATTCTAGTTTGGGATGGATTAGCATCAGAAGGAATTGGAAACTTTGACAGAAATGGAAGCACCACTAGTTCTCCAACTGAACAAGTTTGATTGTTTCGCTTCTTTTCACCCTTTTTGCGTTTTGATGAAGCTGATGAGGCATTAGCAGAAGTTCCCATTTGAGGTCCCTGTAGACATTTAAAGACAACCATAATCACATGCTGTTTAAAAATACATGCCCATATATATTCATCAAGGACCACATAGGAGTAACCTTTGACACTGAAATAACACCGAGCAAGTTTATAGCATTTTTTCTGGCTGTAAATAGATCCTCCCTCCAGCCTGAAATTTCTTCCTGTTGAAAAACAAAGTACGTGAAAGGTCAAAATGGTAAATGAATCACATCAAAGAACATAAAAATATAAGCTACCCTTACAAGGTCAGTGTGTACTCCTCTGCGTCTTCTTCCCACTCTGAGATATCCTACTTGAATCCATTAGCAGAATAAATGGGGATTAGAAGAAATTTTACTTGGAAGCATTTTTAAGCTGATATCATACACGCATACACATAACTGTCACGCACACTTACCTTTTCATTCATTACCAATGACAAAAAGATTGCAGAATCCAATAGATATGAAAAATGTGGAGAAACTAATCTCCATCCCTGAAAATGAAATTATGGTGATTTAAAGAAAGAACATGTGCTTCATAAATTTGACAAAATTCTAAAAAAAATTAAGTTCTCTAATGTTCCATGGGAGTTACAGCATTCAGGAGTAAGAAGCTTACAGGCCCTGTTTCAAGAACGTGTGATATCACATCAAAAGATAATGAAAGGACCCTCTTCGATAAAAAGTCAATTTTCTGCACACGGTACAGAATGAGACATAATCAAACTAAACATCAAGATCAAACATGATGATTAACAAATTTCAATACAAAACTTACGCTGATATTCTTGCTGTATTTGACTATGTTCAGAGCGCATTTTATCATATCTGGCATCAACCTAAAAATGTAAAAAAGTGCAAACATGAATAATAAACCACAACAACCCCTTTTGTGTAAGAGAACTACATACAGCACTGTTTAATTACCTATCAGAATACTTTCAGTGTCGAGTAATGAGAGTACAGAAAATGCGCAAACTTCTTTTTCCAGTCTTTACCCTCATCTGGTACCCATTTTCAGGAGTTAACACGCGGTCAAAACTCAACGAATCAAGAACGCCAATTAGATCGTGACAAAACAAAGGTAGAAGAGGCACTAAAGCAGATGGCATATGCAACCTCACCTATCAACATAACGCTAGGTCAAATACTAAAAAGTGAAATACCATAATACCAAAAAAAATATACTAATAAACACATAAACAGATGTGTGGGGATGAACAGAAAATTGAGCACAATAAACTTGTATACAAATTGCATAGTCATAAAAAGAGCCTTACTTACAGTGAAATACATACATTTGCAGACAATCAGAAGCAAATTTTCTGTTTCCATGTCTGTGATGCCAGGAGTACCCAATGCCTATATGATACATAGAATGAATCCATCATCGTAAGGACTCGTGGAAGAGCAGAAAGGGTGTGAGGGAAATAAGGGTAAAGAAGTGTAAAAGATAACAACCTTTTGGAACGATTTGATGGAATAATGTTAACAAAGGCACATGAATATCCTTTGCAATTAGCTCCAGCTGTGGCGGTACTGGCTCTTAAGAAACTGTAGCCTCCAAAAAATACTGCCAAAAAAGGTGTGGTGTATATGCCACTTTACCATGTGAGAGGCCCCTCAGTGATAACATTACAAACATATATTAAAGAATACACTATGGTTTGCAACATAGTGATACTGGTATTCCAGCGAAACCAAAAAAATTGAGAAATGGAAATTAATATGTAGACGACTTGTCACTTGCAAGTACAGGATGAAACGGAAATTTCAAAAATTAAACTGAAATGATGCATCTGTAACCAGTCTAAATTAGGAAGAGAAGGATAAAAGAAACCTTAAATTTCAATGTTACAGCATACAAAGAGAATAAAGTAGCATCAATACTGTGGTTTATACCTGCCCTTAGTAAATTCTTATTTGATACTTGAGATTACTGACCATAATTTCTTAAACCAACTCCCCGAGCTATAAGCACATATTCCCACTTCATATCCCTACATTCTTTTCTGTAATTGTAAACCCTAACTGTTTTCCACATCAATTTGAATCGAACATATCAATTACCTGAAATGGTCAAACAAGGGCGTGAAGAACTCTCAGGGCATTGATCATGTACCATTGCGAGTTTGTGCCACTAATAAGATTACTATTCTCAAGAGCGGCTCGCAGATCAGGAACAAGTTCAGGCCACCAATTCTGCTTAACAAACTCCGCAACAACAATAACCCGAAACTACCACCCAAAGCCACCAAAACAAATCTCACACGTCAAAAACTCACAAACCAAACTAATCATAGTAAAATTTCAGCAGACCAAATTGCATACCACTTCAACCAAAACTTTAACAACCGCGGGCTCCGATTGCAGCAAATCTCGCAAGAGCTGGTCCTTGAACTCCTTACTGACTTTCGGTGCCGAACTCGACACATCTCCTTCAACATTTTTCCTAGTGAAGTTTTTCAAGTACGTCGCCGCCGCGATTTTCTGACCTTGATTTTCACCTCCTGGTATTGAAATCAATTCACCAACACAAATCAAAATTCCAAAGAAATTTACCATAACATTTCACAGTGATATCAAAACTATCAGAGCAGCTATACGAATTTAATTAACCTTAATCGGAGTAGAAGTTGATAAATTACCGGCGGAGATGGAGATGAGGTAGTAAGGGAAATCGAGGAGCTGAGAGAGGCGGTCTAGGGCTTCGGTGGCCGTACGTACGGCGGCGCAATCGGGGCTGATGGTGTCGTTTAGCAGCTGACCGATTTGAGCTGCGACCTTCATAGCTTCTCTTTTTCTCAAAAACCCTAATTTCGTTTGAGCTGCCAAAAATGAGCGAGAGAGTGACTAAAAAGGTCAAAGTCATTGCGCGGCCGCGAAGTGAGAAGAGGCAAGAACTATGTAGCATGTGCTGCTGTCTAGGGGTAGTTTGGGGCTAACAAAGGTAGAGGGTGTTACATAGAGGGTGTTACAGGAAAAATAGAATCGGAATGATGTACTTAGAAACCCTTTTTATATAGAGGTCATTACATGTACATAATGTCGTTATTCAATGCTAATAATAATGTACATAATGACTGATATAACTAATTGAGTCGTTACATCCATTGATCAATAATTTCCTAATTTACTTTTTGTCAGTTACTTGACTAATACACACTTAAGGTATTTTTCCATCAACACTCCTCTTGTGCCAAGTTAAAGTTAAAACGGTGCATGAGGTGTTGTCTTATTAAAAACCTTGTCAAGTAACAAATCCCAGTGGGACAAAATAAATCTTAGTCAAAGGAAAAAGAGCATAACGCACCTATGATAGTGTATGTGTGTTGTTAGACTCCCCCTGAAGTCTATACCCCCCCCAGATTTTTACACCCTCACACTTAAGGTATTTTCCTTCAACACTCCCCTTGTGCCAAGTCAAAGTTAAAACGTCTGATTTTTACATCAATCAAGAGTGCTAGGAACGTCCTCACATTCCTATGTTTCTCACAAGGTATCCTTATGTTCCCAATGGTGAATACATGATCAGTGTGGGAATGACCTATATATTGGTCATAGATACTTTGCATTAGTAATGACCAACCAAAGCATTGTTTGGTGTATTGGTGTAGGGGATTATAGTTTCATCTGCATTCCCTTTCGTCTTTCTTTTAGGTATCATGATACATTTGTTATACCTTCCAATGACACTTCGTTGGTGCTTGAACAAGTTCAATGAGAATGTAATACTCGATCATGTTCATCGGGCTAAGTACAATGTTGCGCATATTGCACTTTAGAGAAGAGTTTTCATTTCTCTACCCTTCTTTGTCATCTTCCTTTGGACGAAATGAATTTTCCTTTACATCTAAACATCGACCGATCATTGGGAGTGCTAACAGTATGCATTTTGTCCATGTAAGTTGCTTGAGAATCTTTTGGACACATGCAGACTGGTGGATTAGTATTCCACAAACTCGTTATTAACCGAGTTCCCCAAGATTATTCATTTCAATTCAGATTTCACATAGCTCACAAGAGTACCTATTATGTTCCTATTAACCGAGTTTCTCTTACTTCATCAAGAGTACCTACTATGTTTCTATCATCAACATAGATAGCTATAATTGCAAATCTGGAACTCTTTTCTCTATGAGTACGCAGGGGCATAGCTCTGACGTGTCGCGTAACCGGGGTCAAACAACTTCAATTTAATTACCCTGCAATCGTAGTAATATGGACAAGTAGGGATCGTTCTAGCCGGGGAAACCAAAGGGCGATCGAAAGAAGAGAAATCAAACAACTTATAAACAAGTATTCACATATATACATCGAAATATTGGGGGGTTTGAGATTGATTAATTCTAACAAATAATCTACTGAAAATTAAACCTAAGATTATTATATACAAGTGATCAACATACTCATGCAACACATAACACAAAAAACCATCAAGAACACATAACAACTTCATGCAAGGCCGGGCAGCAACGTTCAAATTATCCTAGACTCTAACCAATTCCAATTCTAATTAGAGCCGTTGCGGTTATCTAATTGTTAAGACTCCTCAAGTATTTAGAACCATCTTTGCGCTTGATCCTAAACATGAATGCTAACTCATTTAAAGACACGTTGCGTAGAGATTAAACAAGAAAACACTTTAGCACACGAGTCAATCGGAAACATGATCTAAGGCATGGCGTCACTCATCCTATTAGCATGCAAATTATCAGAATTATATCCGCCCTAAGTTAATAACAGAGACCAAGACAACTTTGCGTATGAATTGATCCAAAATTATTATGGTAGATGAAACCGCATCTTAAGGACAACCATGGCCGAGGCAGCCTCAAGGATTGATTTAGATGCACGAATTCATGATAATTAATCAATTAGAAATCAAAAACAACATAAGAACATGCTACTGCCCTAAAACCTAAATACACGAAATACATCATATATTCAAGAAGTTACAAATACAAAACAATAGAACAATCAAAGATACACAAAG
>NC_020493.1:24626840-24635270 GCF_000184155.1 Fragaria vesca subsp. vesca | reverse complement strand
ATAATCAAAGTACAAATGGAGATAATAACACATTAAGAATGTCGTATTTTATGCTCCTATCAAGCTCATCATTTTGTATTCCTTCCCAACCAACTAGTCTCTTGTATAAAATGAGTGTTTCAATTCTAATTACAAACGCACTTCGTGGTTTAGAGTTACTTGAGTTAGATAGTTTAAGGTCATCAGACACTTTTATGAATATCTCCCAATCAAGATCTCCGTAGAGATAAGTAGTAACCACATCGATGAGTTGCATTTTCATTATTGGAGAACATGTCTCCTTGTAGTCAATCCAGAGCGTTGCGAAAAACCTTACCGCACAAGGCGAGCCTTGTCTTTTAGGGCTTCATTCGTCTCATTACGTTTTTTAACAAAGACTTATTTATGTCCTACAAGCTTTACACTAGGTAAGGTTAGCACTACCAAACCAAATACCTGTCTCTTTGTCAGAGAATCTAGCTCTTCTTAGATTTCACTTTTATGTACGCCAATATGCTCTTTGTTGACATTCTTCAACAAAGTGTGGTTCAATACCTTCGTGCTCTATGATTCCTTGAGCAACAGTGTGAATCATCAATGTGTATACTCGTAATCTGTTGAGATTTTATCTCTGAAATCATTTTAAATATCAGAGCGTTCTCCAGTATTGATTCATAACTATACTCAGAGACGATCTCATGAGAGAAATTCTTTACATTGATGAGGTGGTGCCTAACTAGCCCAATTCCTTTAGACAAGTATCAATCGAACCAAGTGGCCTCCCCCTATTCCCTTAGGAAGCCACGACCTCAACCACACCTCCACTAAGTATGGTTGCGTCGTCTCTATCTACAACAATGTGCCCCTTGTTGGGGACTTTTAACCTTGCAGGCATTTGCAGCTAGTATGTGTGATCTCATCACTTTGGGAATATCTTTAAACGCATCAGACATCGAAACTGTTACGTTCTAAATATTGATTATGTGGGGATCAAGATGAGACAAAGTGGGGACAACCACGAGAATTCCTGTCATTCCCATAAAAAATTCTTTTTCTTATCTCCCTCTAACGACGGGAAGACTGTCTCATCAAAGTGACAATCTGCAAATCAAGTGATGAGATGGCTTGTAAGGGTTCTGAATACCGGATAATTGTTAGAGGTTCGTATCCAACATATATACATATTCGTTCTTGATGACCCACTTTGATGCGCTGTGGGGGCGCAGCAGGCACATATGCTGCACAACCAAGTATGTGTAAATCTCAGGCTCATGTCCAATTTTCAACTGGTACGCATCAAATGGTTGGCTAGCAGTGGGCTTAAAAACGAATAAGTAAAGCTGCGTGCAATATTGCATAACCCCAAGCAGATATAGGCGCATAACCAGTGCCCTAGCCACCCTCTATGGTGGCTTCTACGAGACCATTGTGAGTATGCATATGGTGTGTCAAGATGTTTTACATCGATCTTGATCGTCATGCAATAAGCATCAAGTCTTTTTTAGGTGAATTCTCAGCATTGTCAAGTCTTATAGGCTTGATGATAAGGTTGGTGAGCTCTTACATGTATAAAATGTGCTAAGAGTTTGGAAATGTAGCATTTTTAGTGGATAATTATTCAACTTTTGACCAATGTGTCGAAACGTCCTCTAGAACCATAAAATACTGTAATTGTCCACATTTCTTTTTTATTTATTATGAGGGTCAAATCAGTAATTAAAAATTTTACAAAAAGTGGTATGTGTATTTAGAAATTTGAGATGTATGAATAGAATTTGAGTGCGGCTATTGGGAGCTCCAGATTTGCTTAGTATACCTCCACCTGTTTTGACTTATTGGATTACAAATATAACCTTATACAAAATGACAGTAATAGACATTGAATTAAAAAAAAATGTAATCAGATCAGTATTCTTCCCTTTTTTTGTTCAAGTTAACAATACAAAACAGAGTCTATAAACCTTAAACTTGAGTGCAACCGTTGCTCAAAGAACTACTACACCTAATGGAAGAATCTCCATTGACGAAGACACAATCCTTCGTTTCAAAACCTTCATACAAGGTATTTTTTCCAAGGTTCTAAAAAACGGTCTAAGCGGCGCCGCCTGGGTGCCTGGAGAAGGGTTGCCGTCTTGATTTTAGGCAAATCGGCGGGCGTAGGCGGCTGGCTGTTTTTTTTAAAAAAGTGAAAAACTGAAAAAAAAAAAAAGAAAAAAAAAAAAGAAAAAAAAGCCAATTACCCTAAGTCGCTAACAGCCTCACAGCCTCACCTCTATTCTTTCTTCTCAGTCTTCTGAGTTCTCTCTTCGTCTCTCATCTCTGTCAACTCTCCTCTCTTCGTCTCTCATCTCTGTCTCTCCTCTCTGTCTCTATTCTCTCCTCTCTCATCCCATCTAGTCTCTCCTTCTCTCAGACCCTCACTCTCTCGTCAACAGTCATAAGTTGGCAGTGATTTGGCGAGGCATGGCGGCAAGGAGGCTTCGCACAGCGGTAAAGCGTGCTCATCCTGGTCCCGGCAAGATGCGACAACCTTCTCCCGGCACAGCTTGATGTCTTCACTGTTCAGTCTTCAGGTCAGTTCATTGAATTTGAACTTGGTAATTGGTAATTGTCTAATTGATGATTGATAATTGATGAGTGATGACTTGTTAGTTGTTAATTTGAGTGACGTCTATTAGTTTGTTCATTCACTTCAATGAATTGATAATTGTTACTTTGTTAGTCGATTTGATATTTGATAATATGTTTACCAATGTTCATTGAATTTGGTAATTGGTATTTGGTAATTGCTAAGTTGCTGAGTTGCTGCTGTTGTTAGTTTGCTTGCTCTGTAATTACCAATGTTGATTTGATATTTGCTAAGTTGCTACTGTTGTTAGTTTGAGTTACAGGCAAATATGGCAGGCACTACTTCTTCATCTGCATCTAATCTAGTTCCGGAGCTAAATAGCCAGAATAAGTCAGTCTTGAAGGCTAATTCAACTGATATGGGTTGGGAATATGCAGTTAAAGCTGATCCTACAAATCCAGATAGATTGAAGTGTTTGTTGTGTAATAAAGTAGTAAGCGGTGGAATAAACCGAATCAAACAACATATTGCAAACATCAAGGGGAATGTTGACGGTTGTAAGAAGAGTTCGGATGAGGACAAAGCCAAATGTATCAAAGCTATTGAAGATTGGCGAAATAAGAAGAGGCAAAAGTTTCTCTTTGAAGAAGAATTGAGGCAAGAAGTTGTTATTGAAGAAGATGAAATGGAAGAGGATGGATCAAGTCATGAGACAAGAAGAAAGAAGCGCTTTCTTGGACCTATGGATCGTTATGCATTCGCCATTGATCCCGATTCTTCATTGGATGGAAGCAAGAAGATGAAGCAAAAAAATATCAATGATTCACTTTTCAAGGAAAGAACACATAATGTGCATTAATATTTGGCTAGATGGGTGTATGAAGCCGGCCTTCCTTTCCATGCCATTGAGAATGATAGCTTCAAGAGGTTTGTGGAAGCGGTTGGGCAATTTAGCTCGGGTTACAAACCACCAATCCAATACCAATTAAGGGAGCCATTGTTGAAGGAAGAGGTGGAGAGAACTAGGGGCTTATTAAAGAGGCAAGAAGAGGAGTGGGAAAATAATGGTTGCTCTATCATGACCGATGCATGGAGTGACCGAAAAAGAAGAAGCATCATGAACTTGTGTGTTAATTATGTGAAAAGGACAACCTTTCTTTCTTCTAAGGAAGCATCGGATGAGTCACACACCGGAAAATATATTTTTGAATATGTGGATAAGTGCATAGAAGAAATTGGGCCACATAATGTTATTCAAGTGGTGACGGATAATGCTTCAAACAACATGGCGGCGGGAGATTTGTTGAAGTTGAAGAGGCCAACAATATTTTGGACTTCTTGTGCAACTCACACCATCAATCTTATGCTTCAAGGAATTGGCACCCAACCTAAATTCATTCAAGAATGTGATTGACAAGGCAAAGAGTTTCACCATCTACATTTATGCACATCATAAGACTTTGCACTTGATGAGAAAGTATACAAAGGAAAGAGACGTAGTGAGGCCGGGAGTCACAAGATTTGCAACCGTTTTCCTTACTTTACAAAGCTTGATGGAGAAGAAGATTGAATTGAGATCTATTGGTGAGTGGAGTGAAAGCAAGCATACATAGAGTGCAAAGGGGAAGGCGGCTGCGAGTATTGCTTTGAGCCCTTCTTTTTGGAATGGAGTAAATCTTTGCTTGAAGGTGTTTGCCTCTTTAGTCAAGGTGTTTCGCCTTGTTGATGGGGATTGGAAGCCATCAATGGGCTTTGTGTATGGAGAGCTACAAAAAGCTAGAGAAGAGATTAAGAAGATGTACAAAAATCAAGAAGCTCACTATCATCCAATCCTTGACATTGTTGATGGGAAAGCCCGTGAACGACTTGATAGTCCATTACATTTAGCGGGATACCTTTTGAACCCTTATTACACATATGTTGATCCAAGCATTATAAATGATGGAGTGGTCATGGATGAGTTTATTGAATGTGTAGAGAAGTTCTTTGGTGATGATCTTGATATTCAAGATAAGGTGACAAATGTAGAATTGCACAAGTACTTGAAGAAAGAGGGTTCATTTGGAAAACCTATCGCTTTGAAGGGATGCTCGCAAGATAATGAAAATTATAATCCGGGTAAGTTTACTTCATAAATTTTTTTATTTTGTCATTAGTATTGTTTATTTGTTTTGCTTTTGTAGTTTTGACTAATTAATAATGTTCTTGGCTTTCTATGTTTTTGTAGTTGGTTGGTGGAATATTTATAGAAATCAAGTACCAAAATTGCAAACTTTTGCTAAAATAATACTTGGGTTGACAACAAGTTCATCCGGATGTGAAAGGAATTAGAGCGCTTTTGAGGGGGTAATTATTTGTTTAATTTATGTAGTTTTTGCACTCATAGTCTCATAATATTTATGATAATTTACTCTCTCTTTTTAATTTTTATTCTTAATTTAGATTCATATAAAGAAAATAAATATACTTGATACAACAAGGTTGAACAATTTAGTCTATGTTTAATTCAATGCCATGATTCTTCACAGAAAGAAAAGAGAGAAAGAGAAAAATGTGGATGTTCTTCTTGCTAGTGAAGCTACTAATGCACAAGGTTTGATTGTTGATGGTGGTGATGAGGATACTTTGTCCGATGTCACTAATGAAATGGTTGGAAATGATTTAGGAGTGGATAGTGGCTTAGAGCCTAGGAGAAGTTTTAGGATTCAAGAAATAAGAAAACTTGAAGAAGATTTTGATTCGGATGAAGAGGAAGAAGAAACTATGGATTTTGATTTTGACTCCGATACCGAAGAAGTACTTGAAGGATATGGAGAAGAAGAATTGGAGGAGTAGGCTTGCAAGAATGTATTTTTGTTTATTTGAATTGTTTTTTGGACATTGTTGCCTAGTTGGTGAATTGTATTTTTTTATTTTCGGATTTTCTTAAGGACATTGTTGTTTAATTGCATTTCTTACTTGCTTCAATTACATTGTTGTTGAAATGTTGAATTGTATTTCTTATTTTCCTTAGAACATTGTTGTTAGTACATTTTTAAGGACATATGTTATGTATTTTCAGTATTTTCAGCATTATATATTGTTTTTTTCCATTATTTTTAGACATTATAATACCTATTTTAATTGTATTTATATAATTATTTGTTATTAAAAATAAAATAAATACAAAAATACAAATCTTTTGGGCGCTGTTCGCCCGATTAGCGCCTAACGTTTTTTAAAACCTTGATCTTTTCAATACTAATATATATATAATTTTTGTTTTGATTCATGATAGTTATTCTTCTTCTTCTTCTTCCTTATTTTCGTTTAGTTTAGAAAATGTCTTCGTCTTAATCTTCTTTTTGGTCTTATTCTTTCTCGTCTTGTTCTTCTTCTTATGAAGTGGTGGTCAACGAGATTGGCCTTTTTAGGGTTTTTCTTCTAGGTCGAAGGTTTTTGGATGCATATGGATAATTGTTATAATTTTTTTTTTCTAGAACATTAATCTGAAAATGTCATCGCTATTCTACAAGAGAAAGGTCTTACTTTAATAGTTATTGTGAATGAATCTTCTCCTTGATGACTTGCTTCATGGAGTGGTGGTCGATCAGATTGGCTTTCTTAGGGTTTACTTCTAAGCCAAAGGTTTCTGGGTGCATATCATTAATTTATGTATTTTATTGTTTTGCAATTGATTGTGAAAACGATTCATGATTTGAATAAAAATAAATAAATCGTTATCATCGAAAAATCGTTCTTACAACTTCATCAAATAATAGAGGTTAATGAAAAAAAAATCAAGGAATTGAGGTTGCCAAAGAGGTTTTCATGAAAAAAAGAGAAGAAAAAAAGAGAAATCAAGCAATCGAGGTCTGAAATAGATGTTTGCATGCAAAAAGAAAAAATAAATTAAAATGTGGGAGGTCTAGAGAGCGAATAAGAGGTATAATGAGTAAATTATTGAAATATATATAAATAACAAACCTAAGGTTATTTTGGAAATTTACAAGAAGGTTTAATTAGCAAATGCTTATTTTTAAAAATAAAAGGGAGATGTAAAGAGACATGGAGGTATACTTAACAAAACTAGAAGTCCCAATAGCCGCACTCATAGAATTCTTAATAAATAAAAGGTGTTATTGTAATATAATAGATAATGAGATAGTAAAATTGGTTTCACATTATTACCATTTAATTGCAGTCAAACAATAAATAATGAATAGTAAACACCACAAGGTAAAATTGGTGAAAATTACATGGGTAAATACCTCTTTTACTGTAGCACATAGAATTACCTTTAGTAGATTTCCTGATTTACCATAAGAGGTAATCGCTCTTTCTTTCTTTTTTCTTTTTTTTTTTTTTTTTTTTTTTTTTTTTTTCTTGTATCGGGTCGACAAATCCAGATGTGGAGCGATATCCGGGTCGAGCATGGGCGATGCTAGTTAGGCTGCGTTGGGTTGGGCGGTGCCGGACGAGGCTGAGCTCGGAGACGTCGGCGTGAGGGGATGGACTAAGGTGGCGCGCAAGGCTGGATGAGGGCCGATCTGGTCTAGGTCGAGCGGATCAGGGCGGGGTAGCATGTGTGCTTGGCAGCGGCGAGGCGCGAGGCCAGAGCAACGCTAGGGTTGCTCCGAGCAGGGGTTGTGGGCGGCGCTTGTGGGAGGAGTTGCCGATCTGGACGAGGCTAAGCCAGGACGACATGGAGAAGGTGATTGCATATTTGCACATACTCTTCTTCTCTTTATGTGCGTTCCTTCAATTGATGCAGGAAAAACAATTATCAGACAAACAAAATACATAAAGAAAAAGAACTATAAAAAGGAGAAAGAGGTAGAAGGTAGAAGTGCTGGTGAGGCTAGCGTGTTGGAGCGAGCTCGGAGCTTTAGCGATGTTAGCGACAACGGAAAAATAATTTTAGGGTTTTTCGTTGTTTTTTTTTTCCTCGAGGCTTGAGCAAAGTGAAAAATATAAGAGTAAACTACAAAAAAATACCCAAATTTTGAAGCTCATTTCAAATAAATACCTCATCTTTAGATTCTTTTAAATAAATACTCGAGCTATGCAAAATCCTACAAAGTCTCAATTCCGTTACACATTCCGTTAAACGAACCGTTAACTTGTCTACGTGGCATGTATGACGTGTCAATTCCTATTGACTGGACCTATCAGCAATGGTATTTTAGACCACATAAAAATTTATTCTTGCTAAACCCGTTAACCCTAAATTGTCAGCCCTCTCCATTGAGTTTGCACGTTTTCATTCCCTCAACAAATTGAGTATTGCACTTTGCTCGGATATCACAATATTCATTTGTCTCATGGATAATTGCTAAGGTCAAAATTGTTTCTAATAGGAATAAAAAAAAAAAAACTGCTAAGATCAGAATCTAGGCCAACGACACTACAGTGCTGAGGGACTCAAAATGAGAATCAACTTAATCATAAAAGAACTTGATTGCATGTAAAGGAAGTCTTGTACGTAGCCAACTTGTTTTGACAACATTAAAAAAAAAATGCTCCAAAGCATGTTCTCTAATACATTAAAGTCTGGAAAATTTAAAGCATAATAATACCCATTGGTCCAGTCAATAAGAATTGACACGTCACACATGCCACGTAGACAAGTTAACGGTTAGTAACGGAATGTGTAACGAAATTGAGAATTTGTAGGATTTTGCATAGCTCGAGTATTTATTTGAAATAATCTGAATATGGGGTATTTATTTGAAATGAGCTTCAAAGTTCGGGTATTTTTTTGTAGTTTACCCTAAAATTTTATAAGAATTTTCTATTCCGACGTTTGGTAATGCAAGGAAAGTCATCAAGAAAGTTGTTAAAAATATTTTAAAGTATTGTGTTGTGAGTAATTAATGCAGGGAAAGTAGAAATGAAAGTGG
>NC_020493.1:24604698-24626820 GCF_000184155.1 Fragaria vesca subsp. vesca | reverse complement strand
TACTGATGAACAATATTAAAAAAGAGAAATTTAGATGAGGGTATTTGAGACATTTGATTTCTTTATATGGTTATTTTTGAACTCTTTGAAAAAATATGGTTAAAAAAGTTCGTAATTGGTAGTCGATAAATACCTTTCTTGGCCCACGATGCTGTGAAGCCCAACATGAGGTAGATCGAACAAGCTTCGTCCTGGAGGCCACATCAGTATGGGCCGGGAGGGAGGCACTCTGCAGAAGGCCAAATACAGACCTCAGTAATATATTTGTCTCACATCGAATAACAAGTAAGATATAAGTCAACGCGGGGCTATAAATACAATATTGAAGTCAACCAAAACGGTAAAAAAATCTCCTAACATTAAATACTATACCTACCAACATAACTGACTTAATCATCGGAGAGAGAAAGACCGGAAAGCCCCGGTCAATCTCCTCTTGCAGGTATCCAGTCAACGACAATTGAAAGAGAAGAGATTACATCAGAGCTTCTTCGAGGTCTACGAGATCTTGCAGAAACATTTGGCGTCGTCTGTGGGAAATTCTTACGAAAAGCCAACGAGTCTCGATGGCAGAGTCAAGTGAGTTATTAGAAGGGAGCAGGACAATGTTTGAAGATCAATGCGGACTTGGTGAAGAGAGAACACTAAGGACCATTGCTCAAAAGGAAGGATCGGGTGAGAGGCTGGAGTGTGCAGCCACTGGGAATGGCCGAGAAAGGACCCCAGACAGAACAGTGCACGATCTCACGCAAGAAAAAGTGGAGGATATGGTTGAAAAGCTGAAGGCAGATGTGACACGTTTGGAGAGCGAGAGGACCCAGGATCGCCTGGAGGCAGCAGTCCGAGAGAAAAAATTGGAACGAGATAATGCCATATAATGAGCACGCTAGCGCGAAGGCTAGAAAGTGACGAGGCGATCGAGCGGGCAGCGGCCACACTTCGGGAGCAACATACTGAGGGTCGAGGATTTCCAATGACACCGCCGACAGCCCGTAGAACAGTCCATGTTGGGGCCAATCTATTCTCGAGAAGCATGGAAGGGGAAGGCCTGCCACCACTCCCAACCCCCATCGAAGAAAGGATTAAAGAGCCAACGGGAGTAGAGGCGACCTTGATGGCCATGCGGGATAGTGTGGTGAATTTGACAACGAGAGTGAATGAAGCGGAAAGGCGAGTGGCACATAACCCACCCGGTATGGGATTCGAGGAAAGAGGGGGACCATTCATGAAGATCATCACGCAGACATTCCTCTCCGATGCAGCTAAGCCGCTGAAGTTAAGCTACGGGGGCGAAGGGGACCCCCATCTCTTTCTCGATAGTTTCAAGTCCCACACCAACGCGAAGGGTTACACGGACGTGATGTGTTGCAACATGTTCCAGGAGACATTGTCAGGAGAAGCACTGAGTTGGTTTTACGAGCTCCTGGCCGGCTCGATAGACCGTTTCAAGCAGCTGGCAGACAGGTTTGTTAACCGCTTCATATTGCGAACGGACGGGCAGAGCACCGCCCAACTGTTCAAAGTAAAACAGTAACATGGTGAAGGGCTAAAGGCCTTCGTGAACCGCTGGCAGGGCGCCACCACTAAAGTGAGAAGTTTCGACAAGAAGGTAGCCGATGAGGCGTTTGTTCAAGCCTTGTTGCCCGGGAGTTCATGTATGCCTTAAAAATTGAAAACCCCCACGATTATGACGAATTGATGGAGATGGCAATCAGACATGCCCAAGCAGACCATGATACGTATGGGGATCAATACGCAGGCAAAAGAAAAGAGGATAAGAGGTCCGAGTCCCTAGGGTAAACTATCCAAGAAGTAAGAACATGGAAAGGGGATCAGGAGGGACAAAGTTTCACCCCCAGCAAGATGTACAAAGAGGGAGGTAGGAAGCAGTCCAAGCAAGTGGGAGGCCCGCAGGGGAGAGGCAAAGGGAATTATCGGGACGACGGGTTCAAAGCAGCGGTTACCGCGGCCAGGGAAAGCTTCACGACCCTAACGGCAACTCCAAAGTTGGTATGGAACGAGAATAATCCCAGGGCCCCAGATGAGGAAGTTCCCGCCATCCAGACTGACACCGGGAAGTACTGCGGGTATCACGGTGAGGCCACCCACGCGGTGAACAATTGTGTAGAGCTGAAGAAGGCAATAGAAGGCCAGATAAAAGCAGGCAAACTCCAACAGTACGTGCCCGGTCAGCGGCAAGCGGCATGAGTTCCCGTTTATGGGACGATCAACACGATCCACGGGGGAGCACGGGTAGACCAGAGTAACAAAGCGAAGAAACAGTGCACCGGGATCAAAGAAGGTCTAGAGATATTCACCTTCGGTAGCTGCAACTGTAGTCGGTTGTGCATAAAACAACCTCCCAAGCCCGTAAACCAGCCGGTGCTCCACCATAACTGAGGCCGCCCCGAGGTATCCACCAATAAGTAGGGTGGACCGGGCCCAACCTCGGGGGCAGTATTGGGCTGGGAAGTGGTTTCAGAAGGCACAAGGGAACTGGATGTGAAGTAGCAGCAAAGACAGTTGTCCCACATCGGTTTTCAGGCATAGAGAATCCACTCTGAGCCATAAATATGGCCCAGCCACCAGCTTGTCAGGTATAACAACTACCCTCAGTAATTACATTCAACCAGCAGATACTTACTTGAACTTCGGAGAAGGAAACACGAGAAGCACTCGGTCCCCTTGTTATTGCAGGTCAGCGGGAAGATAGCAGAACATCCATCAGACACCATCCGCTTCTGCGAACCCATCCCCAATTGTGCAGAAACATTTGGCGCCGTCTGTGGGAATCTTTACAAAAAGCCAGCGTGACTCAATGACTAAATTAACCGAGCAGCAAGACCAGGAGAGGGTGGTGATATTAGGAAGGACCCCGGAAACAGCAGGGGGAAGTTCAAGAATTACTGCGAGAACCTAGAGGGATGAAACACCAGAGCATGTGGCGCGAAATCTCAATCCTCAAGAGGTAGCCGAGATGTTGGAAGATATGAGGGCCCAAATCACCCGGCTGGAACAACAAAGTGCCCATGATCGAGTGGAAGCCTCCGGGAGGGAGCGCAGGTTGGAAAAAGATAACGCCACGCTTATAATAGCGCTAGCCTGAGGAGTTGAACACTGGGAGGCATTGGACCGAGGAGGGAGTTGGATCGGGCGGCCACGTCTCAGCAGACGGGCACTCCGGTGGGAACAAACCATAGGACGGTGCATATAAGAACGAAATTGTTCTCGGATGAAATGCGGGACGAGGGACCGCCGCCCTTACCCGAGCCAATCCCGCAAGCCCAAGTTGGAAGGTAGGGAAAGATGGAAGAGACCCTAAGGGCTATCCAGGATAGCGTGGCGAGTTTAGCTGACCGAATCTCGGACGCCGAGAGGAGAGGGACGCGTAACCCAACTCATGTGAGTTTCGAAGAAAGAGGGGGACCGTTCATAACCGAGCGCAGCCAAGCCACTGAAACTTAGTTACAATGGGGATCGGGACCCCCACCTCTTCCTCAATAGTTTCAAGTCTCAAACGAAGGCTAAAGGGTACTCGGATGCAATATGTTGCAATATGTTACAGGAAACGTTAGCAAGGGAAGCGCTAAGTTGGTTCTACGAGCTCCCGTCAAACTAGGTCAATTGCTTCCGGGAACTGGCAGACAAGTTCATCAATAGATTCATTTTACAAACGGACGGGCAGAACACCGCCCAGTTGTTCAAAGTGAAGCAAGATAGGGGTGAGGGATTGAAAGCGTTTGTGAACCATTGGCAAGGTGCTACGGCCAGAGTCAGGAACTTTGACAAGAAGGTTGCAGAGGAAGCGTTCATTCAAGGACTGTTTCCCGGGAAATTTATGTATGCAGTAAAAATTGAATGTTCACAAGGCTACGATGAGCTTATGGAAATGGCGGTCAGACATGCACAAGCAGACCATGATACCTATGGAGGGACCTCGGCCGGGAAGAGGAAGGTCGAAGAACAGGAAAGGGGATTGCCGATACAAGTGGTCCAGGAGATTAGGGCCTGGACGGGGGAGCAAGAGCCGAACCCGCACCCAGTTGGAAAGAGGCACAAGGAAAAGAGCTAGGGGAAGGCAGGAAAGCGGCATAACGCGCAAGGGAAGGCGAAAGGGCCCTACCAAGGTACCGGGTAAGCGAGAATGGTACCGGCAGGCAAGGAGGATTTCTCGGCGCTCAACGCCACATATGAGGTGATATGGAACGAGAATAAATCCACTATTCCGCCCCACCCCCCCGGCACGAAAGTTTCCCCTATCTCGGCTCACCAAGGAAGATACCGGAAAGTTTTGTGGCTACCACGGGGAGGCCAGCCATAACATCAACAGCTGCATAGAATTAAAAAAAGGGGTAGAGCGCCAAGTGTAAGAAGGAAAATTGCAGCAGAATGTACCCGGGTCAAGGCACGTAGGGGCAATTGAAGTCTATGGGACAATCAACACCATCCATAGCGGGTCTCGTATAGATAATAGAAGCAACAAGACAAAAAAAAATGTATGGGATCCAAGGATGGCCGGGAGGTCTTCGCCTTTGGGAGTAGCAATAATCAACAAGTGACTACCAGTTGGAAGTCCGTTAGAAGAGGAAGAGGAGGGGATAAGGCCGCACGAAGACCCATTCCTAATAACATTGCATCTCGACCACTATATCACAAAAAAAGATCCTGGTTGACACCGGAGCCTCGGTTAACGTGTTGTTCAGGAGCGCCTGGAAATGACTGCATCGAGGAAGTAACAAATTGATACAAGATCATGAGCCGCTGATTAGCTTCTCGGGTGATGTCGTCCAGCCCTTGGGAACAAATAGCTTTGGGGTAAGTATGAAAGGCTGAGAGGGAATTGCCTGGGCGATTGTAGAATTCATCGTGGTGGATTGCGAGTCGTCCTATAACGGGATATTGGGAAAGCCCGTGTTATGGAAGATAAAGTCTTTTGTTGCCAGCCACATGTTAATGATGAAGGTCCCAACCCCGACCGGAGTCATTACGATCCAGGGAGATCAGGGGGCAGCACGTAGTTGCTATGCGACAGACAACGGGAGGAAGAGATCCGATGTTCTATTGGTGAACCAGGCCACGACATCCCCCTCGGACCCTTACGTGTATCCTAGGGATGATACTGACTCGGACGAGGAGCGTCCAGGTTCGGCGGAAGAAACAGAAATGGTATCATTCTCAGATGAGTTCCCAGATAGGCGAGTGACCATCGGGACGGGGCAGGCACCCGGGGTGCGAGCGGCCTTGGTGAACTTCCTGAAGAAATATATTGGAGCGTTCGCTTGGACATACAAGGATATGCCCAAGATATCTAGTGGTATCGTAACACACCAGCTAGAAATCAAGAAAGGATCCCCTCCCGTGCGGCAAAAGCGAAGGGCATTTAAGCCAGAAAAGTATGAAGCAATGAGGGGGGAAGTGCAAAAGTTGGTGGACATAAAGTTCATATGAGAGGTTAGATACCTCCAGTGGTTCCCAACGTGGTCATGGTCCCAAAGAAGTCAACAGGACAGTGGAGGATGTGTGTAGATTACTCAAATCTCAATAGAGCATGCCCAAAAGACAGCTTCCCGCTCCCACAAATAGATCAACTGGTGGACCCCACGTCCGGATTCATATTGTTGAGCTTCATGGACGCTTATGCGGGCTATAACTAGATCCAGATGGATCCAAGGGATGAAGAGCATACAGCTTTCACGATCGACATGGGTCTTTATTGCTATAAGGTAATGCCTTTTGGACTAAAGAATGCGGGAGCGACTTATCAACAACTGATGAATGTCATGTTCGCTGAGTACCTCGGAAAAATAATGGATGTATATGTTGATGACATACTAGTCAAAAGTCTAAAGGCCGAGGAGCATGTAAGACATCTTGAGAAAGTCTTCGAAGTCATAATGAGGTTCGGGATGAGACTAAACCCTCAGACATGCATCTTCGGGGTTGTCAAAGGGAAGTTCCTGGGGCATATAATTAGCAAGAGGGGGATTCAAGCCAACCCGGAAAAGATCCAGGCCATATTGGACATGGAAAGACCCAATGAGAGGAATGAAGTGAGTTTATTGGCCGGGAAAATTGTCAGCGCCCTTGCCAGATTCGTTTCACGACTCACGGATAAGTGTGACCCTTTCTTTCGGCTGCTGAAAGACTAGCGATGTAAGGAGATAGTATGGGGACCCGAGCAGGAGGAAACATTTAAACAAATAAAAGCGTACCTCACATCCGTGTCGGTTTTGTCAAAACCAATCTCGGGCGAGATGCTTTACCTATATATCGTGGCATCACAGTCAACAGTTAGCTCAGTTTTGATAAGAAAAGAGTCTGACATCGAGCATGCCGTATTTTACGCTGGGAAAGGATTCACACTGGCCAAGAGCAGGTATCCGGACGTGGAGAAATTAGCATTGACACTTATTATAACTGCCAGAAGGCTCAGACACTATTTCCAAGCGCATTCGATAATCCTTTATACTAACCACCCCTTGAGGAAGATTATGCAAAAGTAAGAAATCAGCGGGAGGCTAGTGAAATGGGCAATAGAGCTGGGGGAATTTGATATCCATTACCGGCCGAGAGTAGCAATCAAGGGCCAAGCAGCGGCTGACTTTATTTCTGAGCTCACGCCCTTGAAAGTTGTGGGAAAGCCCTTTGAGCTCACAACCACGAAAGTTGTTGGAGTATCCTCCGAGATCGACCGGGAAGAAAGTGGTCCCGGGGCGGAAAATGGGATGCACAATGAGGAACCGCCGACCCAACTCTGGAGGTTTTTTGTTGACGGCTCGGTGACGAGAAAAAAAAGCGGAGCGGGAATAATATTAGAGACTCCGATTGATTCAAACATGAGTACGCCCTGGAAATCCAGTTCAAGGCATCAAACAATGCCGCTGAGTACGAAGCTCTGATCGGAGGACTGCAACTCGCCAGAGACATCGGCGCGAAAAGAGTTGAAGTGTTTAGTGATTCACAATTGGTTGTAAATCAAGTCAACGGGAGTTTTGAAGCTAAGGAGCCTCAGCTGCACTCTTACCAAGCGTTATCAAAAGCCTTCATCCAACGTTTTAAGTCAGCCTCTCTCTTTTACATCTCCCGGAAAGAAAACAGTAATGCAGATGTCCTCGCCCGACTAGCCACTGGAGGGCCCGGGAAGGGCAAAAAGAAGACACGGATTGAGGTTCTTGGAAAGCCAAGTATCAGTAAGACAATCTTGGAGATATTCATGGTTGAGGCGGGACCCGGAGAGCCTACGTGGATGAACCCCGGGGTGCTCCTAGAGGACAGGCGGCAGACACGAAAGTTGCAATCGAGATGTGCTAGACTGCAGAGGTTACAATTTCCCAAACCTAAAGTGCGTGACAGAGGAAGAAGGAGAAATGATCATGGGAGAAATTCATGAAGGGGTATGCGGGAATCATTCTAGATCCTGGTCGTTAGCACACAAGGCACTGCGCACAGAGTCTTCTGGCCCAACATAGGCGCCATGACAGATAAGATGTCGGCGAGATGCCGTAAATGCCATTTGCACACCAACAATATACATTCCCCTTTTATTGCTCTATCAATCTTATTATCGTCCTGACCTTTTGCATAATGGGGCCTTGACCTCATTGGGATACTACCAACGGCACCCGGGCAGTTGAAGTACGTGATAGAGGCTGTTGACTATTTCACGAAATTGGTGGAGGCAGAGCCCTTGGGAAAGATAACCACCAAGTGTGTGAAGAATTTCCTGATGAAGAACATCTACTGCAGATTCGGGGTCCCGGAGACAATCTTCACGGACAACGGTGCATAGTTCAATAATAACCATCTGATTGAATTCACGAAGAGCATGGGTACCAAGATGGTCTTTGCGTTGGTGGCACACCCGCAGACCAATGGTTAGGTGGAGGCGGTCAACAAGATCATTAAAAAACTTTTGAAAAAGAAGTTGGACGACGCAAAAGGTCTGTGGACACAAAAACTACCGGAGGTGTTATGGGCAATCAGAACCACAGCAACAGAAGCAACGGGAGAAACTCCTTTTAGCATGACCTTTGGCACGGAGGCTGTTTTGCCTATCGAGACTTCAATACCATCGGGAAGGGTCGAAAATTTCAATGCCACAACCAATGAGGAGGGTCTCCATTTGAACGTTGACCTTATCGAGGAGAAAATAGAGCGAGTAGACTTACACAACCAAGTCTACAAGCAATGAGTTGCACGCCACTAGGATAGTAAAGTCAGGACCCAGACGTTGGGACTGGGTGATGAAGAGAATCATGACCAAAACGACGTCCCTAGACCCAACTTAGGAGGGACCGTACGAGATCATCGAAGAGGTCGGCCTAGCGACATTCTTTCTCTGAGATCAAGATGGGATAGTCATAGGGCACCCTGGAACACGGAGCACCTCAAGTCCTACCCGGTGTGAAAGTCACCAAGATCCACTCAATCTTTTGTAAAATGTGCATTTGTAAGTATTGCGGCCCCCGGGAGGACAACAAGTCCCGGAGGATGCCATTCGTTTTGAAAGACTTTATACAAGAATGAGAAAGTTAAATTCAAATTCTAATTATGGTAGTCCACTGGGAGATGTAAATTAAATCCCGAGTAATATCAAACGGGATGGGTAGTCCATCGGGAGGCATAAGTCAATTAAATCCCGAGTAATATCAAACAGGAGGGGCAATTCACCGGGAGGCATAAGTCGATTAAATCCCCAGTATCGAGTAGGTAAAACCGAGAGGCGAAAGTTATTGAAGTCCCTAGTAACACCGAGCGGAATAGGC
This sequence comes from Fragaria vesca subsp. vesca, assembly GCF_000184155.1. NCBI lineage: Eukaryota > Viridiplantae > Streptophyta > Magnoliopsida > Rosales > Rosaceae > Fragaria > Fragaria vesca. Next base: position 24,618,055 of record NC_020493.1, on the reverse strand, counting down.
ATAATACAAATATATATAGCACAAGAGAAGCAAGTAATAAAATCAGACAAGGCATGATATATTAAAGCCCGGGAAGCCGGGCGTATACCACCAATGGGTATTTACAAAAATCAACCGAGATGTGTAATCACCGGGGTAAGGCACGAGGCCATTGTCTTACAAAGCAAAAGCAAAAGGTAAAAATTACAACTTAATGCCCTACGCCGGGGGTTTACTCGTTCCTCGTCCCCAGATGATTTAACCAGGTCGTCTTCGTCATCGGCCCCTTCTTAGCAGCCTTCTCGGATGGCTCGCCAGTATGCTCGGGATCATTCTCGGCAGCTGCCTTGGACTTAGCCTCCCTTTCCCTGGCCTCCCGGGCAGCGATCACGTCGACGGTCATCTTGGCTTTGTCTAGATATCCAAGGCAGCTCCACTCACCAAATTTCTCGGTGATCCCACCATCCCGGGCGGCCTTGAGCAGGGCCTTGAGCTCATCTGACTCTTTGAATTTGGCCACGGCAAGCTCGCCTTGAGCGGGAATCTGACCCTGCAGGTCGAGAATCTGGTCGTCCTTTTCCTTCAGCTTAGCCCTTAGCTTAGCGTTCTCCCGCTAGAACGCGTCAATATCGCACTCTAAAGCTGCCACCCGCTCGGCTCTTCCCTCAAGATCCTTGGTATGAAGGTTGAGCTTGGCAAGCTTGTCAACCAACGAGAGCTTTTCTTTCTTCTCGGCCTCCAAGCTTTTCTCCATCTTCTTATGCTCGGCCCGGAGGTAGCTAATTTGGTCATTTAGGCTAGCCAAACGCTCCTTCATCTCGTTGGAGTCTTCGCTAGCGTCTATGGCATAGACAGTGAAGAGAACCTGCAAGAGTAAAAGTCCGTTGAGTACTGCATCCCAAGTAGTAAGTTAAATAAGACAAAAGAAGCCTACCTTCATCATCGCCTCCCAAGCGTATTGCCGGTTCTGCTGAGGAGTGTTAGACCCCACCCTGATTCGGTCCAGCTCAATTCCCTTCAGGTCGCCCACCATGCCGTGGACAAACTTCTCATCGGCACATCCATACTCGTCTAGTATCTGTCAAATGGGTGTCTTTCGAATCTGGAGAAGAGCGGGAGCGAGAGCGTCCAGGCTCACGGGTTCACCGGTTGAGGGACCTGTAGATTTCTGCTTCTTTAGTGGGGAGAGGCCCCAGTCACGCTTAGCCCAGTCAAAGTCACAGCGTCGTCCCGCTGAGATTTTGACTTTTTGGACGACGGCTTCTTTTTCTTCTTCTCGCTCAAGTTGACGTTGACAACGTCATCGCTTCTCCCGGGCTCCTCCGTGTCAGTAGGCGGCTTCCCGTACCCTTTGTCGGAAATCTCCATGAGCACGGGCGTCTCTGAAACCTGGGCGGAAGAGTCCGCCAAATTCATTTCAGTGTGGGAAGTGGTTTTTCCTACCTCCAGGAGGTCGTGCAGCAAGTCCAGGTCCGAAGCCATATCGCGCGGATGCGAGGGACAAAGCTTATGCCTTGGAACCTTGGCTGCCAGCAAGCGCAACAGTTAGTAAAACAACAGAGAAACAGAGAACAAGCGCAAGTATAAACAATAATCGAGAGACATTTAGCGGGAACCCCACCAGGCATTCGACCGAGTTCACAGTGAACTAGCACGCCCCACCGGGTCAAATTGTACGAGCTGCAATCCTCATCTGAGGGCCAGGCCATAAATATCCGGCCAATCATTTTCCTCTCGATTTCTGATAGCGAGAAGGACTGATCCAGGATATACTTGAACCGGTTGGGCATGATGTATGTAGGGCAATTCCTTTGCCATCGACCTCTGGCAAGCACAACCTTCGAGCGCTAGTTGTTGTTAATGGAAATAGACAGATCTGTAACTGGAGGCAAGCAAAGCCGGCCCAGAGCATAGGCCCAGAAGGCAACGGCCTAGAGCCCCCGAACCAATGAGCCCCATAAAGTTAACCTCTCATTTTTAATATATATGTTTCTATAACATCACATCTTAGCTAAAACTAATTAAACGAGTGCTTCAGATATGAGTGATATCTCCTACGTTACTTTTTTTGGTCTTTTCCAAGCCTCCCAGGCCCGGTCAACTCCCTACAGCCTAGATTTTTGAAAACTTTTGGGAATTTTCTTTTTTCAAAAAGAGAAAATGATGGATTTAGATTTTATAAAATTTCATTTCAGCTAAAAGATGACATCTTGCGTCTTATAATGGATCTATTTATGCTGAATTTTGTAAATATACTTTCCTAAACTCATATCTTTGGTTCATTATGACTTTTTTTGGTCCAAAATTGCTCCAAGTCCTCCAAAAAAGGAAATTACTAATTACTTTGTTTGTGCTTTAATGGGTTGTGATTATCTCTTTTATCACGTTTGTTTGTGTTTCTCTTGGATTATTGCCTTTCTAAGTGCTGATTTCACTTTTCATTCTATTCAGGACCTTTCTTTCAAAAATTTAATCTGAATTCAGAGTTATTATCATTCGTTTTACACATGGTTTCCTATTATTTGCATTGAGAGTGGTGGAGAGGAGGAAATAAGGAAGAGAGAAATGTAGAAGCTAAGCTCCAAGTAATTTTTTTTTTTAAAAAGGCCAGGCCCCAAGTTTCTAGATCGCTTAGAGCCCTGAAAATCTCAGGGCCGGCCCTGGAGGCAAGTAATCCCGAGCGGAGAATGAAACACACCCTGCGCAATTCTGCTTATTCGAGTACGAGAGGCGATAAAGGGCTCGGAACTCGTTGACAGTTGGAAACCTCATCTCAGACAAGTAATACAGGCAGCTAAGAGATAGCAACTAGCGCCATTGGTTTGGGGGAATCATCCCGGGAGCTAGCTGAAGCATGCTCAGCAGGTACTGCATGCACTGAGGGAGCGGGAGAGAGAAACCGTTCCTAAACATATGCTCGTGCACAGCAACGAAGCCGTCTCTCGGGCAACACGCCAACTCGCCCTCGTAAAGGCCGCTTAGCGTAATTGATTCCGGGATACCCCAGTCTTCACGAAATTGTTGGATCTCGGCCGGGGCCATGCTGCTCTATGGCTCGTCACACACAGTGCCATTCTCCAAGATATATCGCCTGGCCGAGTTGAAGACGTTCGTCATCGGGACACCATGAAAAACTCCGGCTGACCAATTCACTTCCCGGACGGGTACGCCATGGGCTAGCTCGTGCGTAGACGACGATTCACCCGGACGGGATGGCCGACTAATGTATTCCTCCATCCTCTCGTCGTCGTCCGCTATCGGCCGAGAGGATGTGCTAGCCCCACTTAACTCGGTTGTACTTCGAGAATCCATCTACCCTTGTGTAACAAACCCTAAAACCTATTATTACGCGCCGCTGGGAGCACAGCCTAAACTCAAAAGCCCTAGAATCCCACAAATCCCCAGTTATACCCAGCTATTGCAATTTGCAAAACAAAAACAACACAACCCAGAGAAGAAAAAACAAAGGTACAGGTAGAGGCCTACGCTAAAGTAAAGCAGAACGAGGGAAAACAGAACACAGAAACTTACGAGATTGTTAACGCAGCAGCAACGCCGGAAAATCAGAGGTCCAGTAGCACCTCGCAATCGCAGGGATTGGCAGCGGCATAGGGAGAAAGAGAAACACAGAGAGCAACAAAGAAGCACAGAAACGTAGAGAGAAGCAGAGAAGCCAGAGAAACACAGAGTAGAGAAACACTAGAACGACCAGAAAATAAAGCAGAGTGAGAAAGTGAAGACGAAAAGGAAATAGGGGGAAGAATTTATATACGGTCAGCGAGCAGTCACCTCGATCCACGAACCGACGCATTAAAAAAACCAGTAACCGAAAATGAGGCACCCCTAGCCATCCGATCAAACCGCAGAATGTTGCCACGTGGCCTAACTGCCGTCGCTTCTTGAAGAAGGAAAGAATGAAGCGACGTGCATTAATTGCTCGGTAGTTATCCAGGAATATTGCGACATCTGGCGAACATGCATTTAATGCACCTACCGCAGCATTGCAGCTTCAAAGCACAATCATAAGACCAAGTGTAAGACCCATCTCGGGTGAGTCACTAAGATTGTAAAATGTAAGTATAAGACCAATCTCGAGTGAATCACCGAGATCATAAGACCAAGCGTAAGACCCATCTCGGGTGAGAGTCATCGAGATCGTAAAACTGCAAGTATAAGACCAATCTCGGGAGAATCATCGAGATCATAAGACCAAGCGTAAGACCCATCTTGGGTGAGAGTCACCGAGATCGTAAAACTGCAAGTATAAGACCAATCTCGAGTGAGTCACCGAGATCACAAGACCCAGTGCAAGACCCATCTTGGGTGCGAATCACTGGGATCGTCAGACCAAGGAACGACCCATCCCGGATAAGTGTCACCGGGAGGAAGCATGTAACAACTGCTTCTCGAAATTGTAACTCCCAATTAAATGTTCCCAAGATGCCGGATCAGGGCAATTTATATCATCCCTTTAAAAACGGAGCAAGTGGCTTGATAAACTATGGACGGCGTTAACACCCCGTCATCGGATGAGAAAATGGTTCGCTACCTTTGTCCATGAACATGTAACACCCGTTCAACCCACATCCTGAGCCCGGGCTTGGGGGGACTATGGGCGGGACCCACTTCAAATATACTGGTCTACGAGCTTATTTTAACAAGTCCTCACTCAAGATGTGTCTTGAACGGGAACTTGGGGGGACTTGTAGTCGGTTGTGCATAAAACAACCTCCCAAGCCCGTAAATCAGCCGGTGCTCCACCATAACCGAGGCTGCCCCGAGGTATCCACCAATAAGTAGGGTGAGCCGGGCCCAACCTCGGGGGCAGTATTGGGCTAGGAAGTGGTTTCAGAAGGCACAAGGGAACTAGATGTGAAGTAGCAGCAAAGACAGTTGTCCCACATCGGTTTTCAGGTATAGAGAATCCACTCTAGGCCATAAATATGGCCTAGCCACCAACTTGTCCGGTATAATAACTACCCTCAGTAATTACATTCAACCACCAGATACTGACTTAAGCTTCGGAGGAGGAAAGACCAGAAGCACCCGGTCCCTTTGTTATTGCAGGTCAGCGGGAAGATAGCAGACCATCCATCAGACACCATCAGCTTCTGTGAACCCATCCGGGATTGTGCAGAAACAGCAACAATCAGCACGTCAATGTGAGATGGAGATCGGTGACGTTCGAGGAAAGAGAAGAGTAGGGAATAAGGCAGCCTCACGAGGACCCGTTCTTAATCACCGCGCAGCTGGATCATTACATATGCAAGAAGATACTGATTGACACCGGGGCATCAGTGAATGTGTTATTCAGAAACGCGTGGCAAGCGTTGAGAAGAGGGAATATTAAGCTCACGGAGGACAATGACCCGTTGATAAGCTTCTCCGGGGATGTGGTGCAGCTCCTGGGCTCAGATCATATTCCCATAATCCTAGAGGGCGTAGAGAGGAACACGCTAACAACAGAGATAGATTTCATAGTCATCGACGGTGATTCGGCCTACAACGGGATATTGGGGAGGCCGGTCCTGTGGAAGGTGAAAACTTTCATCGCTGGGCACATACTGATGATGAAATTATCGTCCCCTGCGGGTATAGTGACCATCAGGGGGGATCAGCTGGCAGTGAGAGGATGTTATGCTATTGACCAAGATAATGGAATGCGAAGGGCAGAAGTGTTAATTTCCGGGAACACGAAGAAGACCCTCGTAACGGATACCTACGAGGATCCGAGGATTAATGCTGCAACCGAAGGAGCCGAAGCCGAGAGGCCGAGATCTGTTGAGGAAACAGAACTGATCAGCATCTTGGATGATTTTCCTGCGAGAACAGCAAGAATAGGGACAGGGTTACGTCTTGGGATGAAGGAAGAGCTCGCACGTTTCCTAAAAGCAAACAATAAGGCATTTGCCTGGTCGTATGCAGACGTCCCTGGGATCTCTAAAGATATTGTGACGCACCTGTTGGGAATTAGGAAAGGTGTGCCCCTGGTGAGGCAAAAGCGTAGATCATTTGACCTGGTGAAGTATGATATCATCAAGGGAGAGGTGTAGAGGCTGTTGGATATCCAATTCATCAAAGAAGCCAGTTACCCACAATGGTTGGCCAATGTGGTCATGGTCCCGAAGAAAGCAGTGGGTAAGTGGATGATGTGTGTGGATTACATGAGTCTTAACAAGGCTTGCCCTAAAGACAACTTCGCGTTGCTGCGAATAGACCAACTCGTTGACTCCACCTCCGGGTTTGAGATGTTGAGCTTCATGGATGCATATGCGGGTTACAATCAGATAGCGATGGACGCGGCAAACGAAGAGCACACCGCATTCACCACTGACAAGGGGGTGTACTATTACAAAAGGATGCCGTTCGGTTTGAAGAATGCGGGGGAAACCTATCAGCGCCTGATGAACAAAATGTTTGCTAAAGCAGCTGGGAGTAACCATGGAAGTATACGTGGATGACATGCTGGATAAGAGCCTTTCCGCGATCAAGCATGTAAGCGACTTGCGGGCAGTCTTCGACATTATCCTCAAGTGCGGTATGAGGTTGAACCCGGACAAGTGCCTATTTGGGGTTGTCAAAGGGAAGTTCCTGGGCCATGTGATCAGTAGGCAAGGAATCGAGGCAAACCTAGAGAAGGTCCAGGCCATACTGGATATGGAGGTCCTAAAAGTCAGGAGAGTGCCTAACGGGCAAGATCGTGGCCCTTGCTAGGTTTGTTTCTAGACTCACGGACAAGTGCGCGCCATTCTTCAAACTGTTGAAGAGTCAGCACTGCAAGTTAATCAATTGGGGACCCGAGTAAGAGGAGGCTTTCAGGAAGGTCAAAGAGTATCTGGCATCGGTACCAATGCTTTCAAAGCCGATTCCCGGAGAAATGTTATACCTCTATTTGGCAGTGTCAAACACGACAGTTAGTTCAGCTCTGATCAAGAAAGACGAAACCATCGAGCTCCCGGTGTATTATGCAGGAAAGGGTTATACCTTGGCAAAGAGCAGGTCAATTTCGAGATCCTGGATAGGCCTAGCATCAGCAAAACGATCTCGGAGATATTCGCTATCACCGTTTGTCCCAGGGAGCCCGCGTGGATGGACCCTATCATCGAGTTCCTTAAGGAGGGAGTCCGCCCAGAGAATAGGCGACAGGCAAGAAAGTTGCAATCAAGGTGTGCGAGATACACGTTGATAGATGGAAAGTTGTACCGCAGGGGTTATCGCTTCCCCAGCCTAAAGTGTGTATCAGTAGAGGAGGGAGAGGCAATCCTACGGGACATCCACGAAGGAGTTTGCGGTAATCACTATGGATCAAGATCCATGTCTTTCAAAGCGCTAAGAACGGGGTACTTCTGGCCAAACATGGGGAAGATGGCAGATCAAATGTCAGCGAGATGCCACAAATGCCACCAGCACGCTAACAAGATCTATTCCCCATCCATCGCTCTCTCGATCTTGATGTCTCCATGGCCGTTCGCGCAATGGGGTATGGATTTGATCGGGAAGCTCCCAACAGCTCCCGGACAATATAAGTACGCCATAATGGCTGTAGATTACTACATTAAGTGGGTTGAAGCAGAGCCGGTAAGTCGGATAACCACCAAGAGTGTAAAGAACTTCCTCATGAAGAATATCTACTATAGGTTTAGTATCCCAGAAACAATCATAACAGAAAATGGTACACAATTCAATAACCCGAAACTCATTGAATTCACCGAGGGCATGGGAACACGAATGTTGTTCGCATCGGTAGCTTACCCAAAGACCAACAGGCAAGTGGAGGCAGTCAACAAAATCATCAAGAAACTGCTGAAGAAGAAATTAGACGATGAAAAAGGGTTATGGGCACAGAGGCTCCCGGAAACATTATGGGCCATCCGAACAACAGCGACGAGGTCAACAGGAGAAACCCCCTTTAGCCTTGCCTTTGGCACGGAGGCTGTCATCCCAATTGAACTGACAGTGCCATCAGGAAGAGTCGAAGGCTACAATGAGGACACCAATGCAGAAGGCCTCTAGCTGAACTCGGACCTCATCGAGGAGAAGAGAGATAGGGCCGATCTGCATAACCAAGTGTACAAGCAACAAATTGTCAGACACTATGACAGTAAGGTCAGGCCCCGATCTTTGGGCCTGGGAGACTGGGTGATGAAGCGGGTGATGACCCAACCAATGGCCCTTGATCCAACATGGGAGGGACCTTACGAGATAGTGGAAGTTGGAGCAGCAACATTTTATCTAAGGGACCGTGATGGAATAATCACCGGGCACCGGTGGAATACCGAGCACCTTAGGTTTCACCCAGTTTAGTCAGAAGCTATGGCTTTGGGAATTATAAATTATGCCCACCAGGTTAGTTCGTCAACCCTGGAGGATGCCTTCATTTTCTTTTGTACAACAACTAATACAGAAATGAAGAAGTTAATTTCAGCAAAGTTAAATTCGTCAACGAAATTTGTATCACCGGGAGTAAAACTAGGCTCACCAGTGGGAAACAAATAAGGCAAACGTCCATCCAGAGGCATTCAAAAAAAAAAGACGTCAACGGGAAATAGCAGATAAATATTATATATCAACCGGATCACCGGGCAAAATTTACATCATCGGGAGTAGGCTTGAGGCCAGTGTTCAAAAAATGAAATCCAAAGTAAAATCCAAAAAGTCAGTCCTATGATGTAAACGAGCAGGTCCTAAGCCTGGCCTTTCTCGGCCGGGACGCCGAGCTCATCTTCATCCTCACACTCTGATACCTCGTCATCTCCGACAGTCTACATTAGCCTCGAGAGCCCCCCCCACGAGGGCAGCCTGGGTATCCATGCTCACTCCACTCCGTGAACTTCTCGGTGATGGCACCATCCCGGGCAGCTTTCAAAAGATCCTTCAGCTCTTGGGATTCCTTATACTCTGCTACAACCTGGTTGTAGAGCGAGGGAACGAGACGCCCATTCTCCGCGAGCTCAGACTCTTTCTCTCGGAGCTTACTCACCAACGCAGCGGCTCATGCTCGAAGCTTCTCGACCACCAGGCGCAGACTCGACCTATGCTTCAAGCTCCAGGACCCAGTTGGCTTTGCCCTCTACCTCTTGGACATGTAGTTGCATCATGGCCAATTTTTCAGCCAGTGCATTCTTTTCCCTCTCCAAAGACCCTTTCTCGGTCTGAAGGTAGCTCACGTGACCGTTCAGCTTGGCCACTTGCTCCTTGAGTTCAGGAGTGTCCTCGCTGGCATCAATAGAATGCACCGCGAAAAGAGCATGCATGAAAAACACGAAATTAAGAGGAAGTAACAACGAGAGCAACAAACGAAAAAAAAAATGAGCACTAACCTTCATCATATGCTCCCAGAAAATCTGTTGAGACTCAGCACGAGACCCTTCCTTAAACCTCACCCGATCGAGGTCAATACCATTCAGGTCCCGGATCATCACGCGCACGAATTTCTCTTCGGCGCATCCGTATTCATCAAGGACCTGCTTGATTGGGGTCTTCGTGATGGTAGGAAGGGGAGGAGCAAGCAATGACAATGAGGGAGTAGAACCTCCAAACGCCACCTTATGTTTCATTGGGTTCGGGGCAAGATCCCCTAAGACATCCTTCTCGGTGTATGTCACTTGAGAATCCAGAACAGCCTTGCCTTTCTTCTTCGAGTGGCGGTGGTGGTGGTGGTGGTGACATTTCTTTTTCTCGCCCAGATTCACAACCACTTGGGATTTTTCGGGTGGAGGTGGCGGCAGAGGAGAAGCCGTTGTCCCGTAGGCAGAATCAGAGATTTCCAACAATTTAGGTGTCTCCAAGACACACCTGGACTGTGTGTCCAGGTCCACCTCCGTCCGGGAGGCAGCCTCCCCCTTTGACAACAGCTTCTCAAGAAGATCATGGTCCTTCTCCATATCCAACGGGTGATTAGGACGTGGAACACGTCGTGGGATTTTTCCTGTAAGAAAATGCCATAAGTATTGATCCGACATGGTATCTAAAATAAAACAGGGAAACATTACAGAAACAACACGATCAAGTTATGGAACCCACCAGGCAGTCTACCCATCTTGCAGTGTACCAACACAGCCCACCGAGTAAGGTGGTACGAGCTGCGATCCTCCTCGGTATGCCACGCTGCAAAAATCCGGGTGATACGCTTCTGCTCGATCGCTGTCAGCGAGTAGTTCTGATCTCCAATGGCCCAGAAATAGTTAGGGACGATATGTCGTTTGGTCTTTCGCTGCCACGAACCGCCCAACAAAACAACCTTCGTGCACCACTCTTTGTTCATGGAGGACGGGAGATCAATGACGATCGACTGTAATCCCGGGCGGTAAAGTTAATGCACCCGGAGTTCCCGGCCTTCTTCGAATATGACAATCGGTACAGGGCGCGGAACTCGTTAATCGTGGGCCACCCCATGTTGGATAGAAAGTACAAATATCCGAGTCCTAATAGCTGGCGCCATTGATTTGGAGGTACTTGCCCGGGAGCCAAGTGCAGCATGCTCAGCATGTATTGTACGTATTGAGGAAGAGGCACCGAGAACCCGTTCCTAAATATATTGTCGTGCACTGCGAAGCGCAGGCGAGCTCTCCGGGACGTAACCTGCGTAGCGGGAGGTCTGAAGGAATGTCCTAGTCCTCTCTGAAACGTTTAATCTCTTCGGGCGTGAAGCTACACACCGACTTATCACAGACCCTACCATCCTCCAATAGGTGTAAGGTCCGGGTGATGGGTATAGCCTCAAAAACTATCCCCGTGCCACTATCTTGAGCAGGCTCACACTACGCCAGATAATGCATCACACGACGGGGAAAAAACGTCGTCTGTTAAAGGTCAAATCCGTTGTTAATCTGATCACTGTCTAATTAACATTTCGCACAATGGCTAAAAAGAGCTTGTCTGACTAACTGACACACAACACTACAATAAAAACCATTGTGTGAGTCTCGACAGATATCATCGACAGCTGCCGACACATGTCGAGCTGCTTCTCGGCAGCTGTCGACATATGTCGATGAAATATGCCGAGAATCACACAATGGTTTTTTGTAAAATATTGTTGTGCGAGTCTCGACAGATATTATCGACAGATGCCGACACATGTTGAGCTGCTTCTCGACAGCTGTCGATGATATCTGTCGAGAATCACACAACAGTTTTTTCAATAAAACCCTTGTGTAATTGTCAACTCACACAACTGTTCTTTTTAAGAGCTGTTGTGTGAATATCGATAGATCTCATCAACATATGTCGACATATGTCGAGGTCGCTCTCGATAATATATGTCAACAATCACACAACAGCTTTTGACATGAAAACTATTGTGTGAAGTGATATTCATACAACAGATTTTCTCGATTTTATGGTTGTGTGATTGTTAAAGAGTAGACATGATTTTTGTTAATAGGCATGGTGTGAATAGATATCATTTTCGTCAAACAACGTTGAATTGCCATTAATGTGTTGTATGTCTTACTAATTTACCAAATAAACAATAGCAACTAAAGCATATTGAAATCATCAAAATCCGACCGAAAGGATCCAAACCATTGTTTTAAATGGGACTTTAAAAGCATGCCCTATTATCCATACAAGAAACTTAAATACAAAATTGTACATGATACACAATTTAGTTTGCATGAATCCACTTATATTAATCATCAAATAACTTGAATTGCAAAATGAAAACTCACTTCTACACTTTCCAGTCCAACAATCCATACTCATATAATTGATAGCCTCCTTAACCTGTGATATGACACCAAAAAATTCACTCATCAAGCCTCTCAACTAAAAGAATATTACAAGAGCATGTACAACAATAAAACTCATTCAAATATTGGATAAATGAATCAAATTTCGGTAGCATACTCAAAAGCATGATCATTACAAGATAAATGAAGTTAGCATACTTTGTTTCTTTCTTAAGAGGAATGTAGGCATTCACAAGAGACTTAGAATTTGGTCTCTTACAATGATCAAACTGCAAGAGATTAGTCATAAATAGGATTGTCTGAAAATTTTCTGCTAAAATCCATAACTCTGCACATCAAAATCCTAATCAAAGCACAAATCTATGATTAGCTACATACAGACAAAAACATGTCTGTATAGGTAAACATTCTCTTACCATATGTCTACACAGTCACACAATTAAAACAAGAGATAGGATACTTAAACAGATTTTCACTCAAACACAATTATACAAACTAGCATACTGCAGCAGTCACCTTCACACTAAAAACTGTACAAAACCATTTGGAAGTTGACTTTGATTTCTTCTAAAGACTTGTAGTAGACACACTAAAGAAGCTTTGAGAGTTGGAATCACTTTAAAACGATTTTTCTTGAATTAGTTATGGATTTTCAAAGTTCAGCTACAGTTTCAGGATTGTCTGAAAATTTTCTGCTAAAAGCCTATTTAAAGTATCTAAAAGCAAAACTGAAACTATATGTGACACAAAACTTCAAGTTATTGAACATAAGCAAAACAATGTTTCAAAAAGACGAAAACAAACAAAAATTACAATTTAAATGTAAGAGAACATCAGCTGCATTGGATTACTACAAGGTAAACTAATGTAAAGTTCTAAATTCTAATCTTTCAACTAACTTTAAGCAACCCAAATCTAACTTTCAATTTAAGAAACAAATAACATGCATAAGTACTTTATAATCTAATCTCTACATCTGTATAATATCATACCAAATCAAGCAAGAATCATTGGCAAACATTGAGACTAAGAGCAAAGGACCAAAATCAGAAAATGTATATATGTCTGCTAACTTTCTGACCAGCAGACCTATTTGGCTAAAAACAGTATAGCTCGGCTAAGAATTTCATGTTGGTCTCTTCATAACAATTGTAAAAGACAACCTAAAGATCAATTTGGAACTGGAATCGCACAAAAAGGAATTTTCTACAATTACTAATGATTTTTTGAAGTTCAGTTAGAGTTCCAGTTTTTCTTTAAAAATTTACTGATAATTACCCACCTTAAAGTTGAACAGAGGTTGAACAGAGGTTGAACTTGGACCTTTGATTCTTTGTTCCCTTCAGCTCCTCCCTGCCATTTAGCCATATTAGAACTGTCTTAACAAGTCTTTCAAATGAACCACCATCGCCGACAGCGGCAGAAGAAACTAGAAAACTCAAAACATGACAAAACGAAGAACCACTCACCAAGCTGTGTAGAGCCTGTGTATTCCCCTATCCTTCCCTTAGGAAGCTGCCCAGGGAAGCAGAAATCGCGCCAAACGGTCCGGCCCCCAACCCCCTCCTCCGTTGCGCCAAGCCCAGCCTCCTCTACTGACTCCAACCTTGAACCAAATTGGAAGAATTGAACTAACCAACCCAGAAACCTAATCGAAGAAAGGAGAAGAGTACAAACCTCGAACC
>NC_020493.1:24583681-24603002 GCF_000184155.1 Fragaria vesca subsp. vesca | reverse complement strand
AGAAGCAAAATGGGCCTCATTTTTATCTTCATTCAGACAACAAAATATTGTCTAAAGTGTTGTACTAGTTTAAGAAAAAAAAACTAGGAATGATCTCAAACTATCCACACAACGGATGAATGTTTCTGAACGTTGTATGAAGCATTTTTGAAATTTGTACAACTCTGCTATTGTGTACCGTTGTGTGAAAAGTGTCGTTTGTTGCACTTATTGGCGTAGTGTCATCTGTGTGGTCAGGACTTGAACAAGAAGACTTAGCTGGAGAAGAAGCCCGAGCGGGAACATTGTGGGAAGGCCGCTAAAAATATCCTTCCATCCTCTCATCGTCATCAGCGAGAGATCGTTGAGAGGAGCTGGAGCTACTAGCGCAAGTTGCTCTAGGATCCATTTACCCTAAAACAAAAAAACCTAAGACCTCAGTTTTACCTAGACACGCCGCCATCAACGAGAAGATTCAAAACTCGTGCGCGACCCTAACCTACGCGAACGTGAAACCCCGAAACCAGAAAAATATCTAGGTTTGAACCAAAACAAACAACCCGCAATTTGCCCACAATCTAAACCAATACTACGAAATATGAAAAGCAAGGAGAGGCAGTGCTCACCAGATAGTGAAGGCTGGAGTCTTGCCGGAGGAGGGATCGCATCGCACCTTGCAATTGCAGAAAACCGGCGATAGAACAAAGAAAGCTTCTCTTTCTCTCTGCAGACTTTGAAAAGCACTTCGAAACAGAGAACACGAAGTAAACAGAAGAAGAAAGCGAAGAAAAGGAGTAGACATCGAAGAACAAATACAGACAGTGAAGAAAACGAAAACGAAAACAGAGGGAACAGAAGAGGAATGAAACAGAGAAGCAGAAGAAGAGAGTGGGGGGACTGAGGCATATATACGAAACGGGGGGAAAGTCGCCTCGGTTCCCCCCACGCATTAAATAAGCATTTACGGCAAACGAGGTAATCGGAGCCGTTGAGCTCCACCGTAAGATCGCGCCACGTGTCCCACTAAGCCGTAACTTCTCGAATAAGAGAAGAATGAACCTTCGTTCCCCAACACAGTGACACCTGTCGAACATGCAATTAGTGTTCTGACAGACCACCACCAACCTTAAAGCCAATGCACGGGACCTTGTATTCAACTCTCCAGGACCGGTAGACCTTTGCAAACTTGGCTGTAAAAAAAATATATAATAATAATCCCGGATTAACATCATCGAGAGTAAACGTGCAACGATTGCATGTCATTACTGGGCTGCGTAAGTTACCATCGAGAGGAAAACCACAGGCAGTTCCTTATCACGATTCCCGAATAAGAACTAACGGGAAGACATACAACTGTTGATATTCTTATACCCGAGCAAGAACCAACAGGAGGCATGCGCACAAACTAGTCATGCATACCACCCCGGAAGCGTACCACCGGGAAGCATGGACAACAACAGAAACCATGAGAACCGTAAGTCCTTTGTACAGAGAAATGGAGTTGGGCAGTTCATATCATTCCCTTCATACGGAGAACAGTGACCTGATAACCCACGCGGGGATAATACCCTGGGCTCGAGCAAGAACACACAATATGGAAAGGCTCGCTACCTTCCATTTCAGCAGCAACCCGTTCAAACAAGTCCTGAGTACGAACTTGGGGGGACTAGGAACGGGTACCCGTTGAGTGTGTAGCATCGCGGTCCATTTCTTCAATTCCCCACTCAAGACTTGTCTTGAACGGGAACTTGGGGGGACTTGTAATCGGTAGTCGATAAATACATTCCTTGGCCCATGATGTTGTGAAACCCAGCATGAGGTAGATCGAACAAGCCTCGTCCTGGAGGCCACATCAGTCTGGGCCGGGAGGGAGGCACTCCGCAGAAGACCAAATACAGACCTCAGTAGTATATTTGTCCCACATCGAATAACATGCAAGATATAAGTCAATACGGGGCTATAAATACAATGCTGAAGTCAACCAAAACAGTAAGAAATTCTCCTAGCATTAAATATTATACCTACCAACATAACTGACTTAATCATCGGAGAGAGAAAGACCGGAAAGCCCCGGTCAATCTCCTCTTGCAAGTATCCAGTCAACGACAATTGAAAAAGAAAAAAGATTACATCAGAGATTCTTCAAAGTCTACGGGATCTTACAGAAACAAAGTCATTTATCAAAATTTCTCTTTTTTATAGAAAATTGTGGTTTGAAATTTTTATAATTATAGGTACTAAATTGTGTCATGTATAAGTAGAACTCCAACAGTTTTCGCAAAATTTCCCCAAAATAGGGAAGTAAAGGAGGGAAGCGCTAGACTACACTGGGGTAGTGTACAACGAAGTGAGTCCCACCACGTGGCACTACGTCAGCCACTTAATTTGAATCTGAAGGCTATATATGTAAAATCAATAATCAATTATCGTTAACAGTAAATATCACTTTTATAGTTAAATTTTTAAGGACGTTGATGTCAAATCACAAAAACCTAACCCCACTCTCTCTCTGTCTCTCTTCTCTCAGACCCTTATCCCCGCAGCAGGTGGCGTTAATGAAGTCTGAGTTTTCGGAAGTGGCCATCCTCCTCAAACAACTGTTAACGAAAGAGGAACCTTTGGAGAAGCCGAAAGATGCGCCTTCTGATTCAGAAGATGGTTCGGAGGAATCCGAATCGCATGGGGAGTCAGACAACGCCAACAAAACCTCGCAACAAGAAGGAAAAAGTTCTTTTCGAAACTTGAAGATTGACTTCAAGATTGAAGTCCCGATGTATGACGGTAGCGTCACTGTTGACAAGTTGGACGACTGGATTGAGTGGCTTGACACATATTTTACTTTCCATCATTTTACATCGAAAGAGAATATCACCTGTGTGACTCTGAAGCTATCATCTCACGGTTTAACTTGGTGGAAGTCTTACCAGAAGAATAGTGTTGAGAAGGTAGTGTCGTGGAAGCGGTTCAAAGAATTGCTTAGAAAGAAGTTCTATCCAGTTGGGTTTCTGGAGGAACGATGGGACAAGTGGCATAACTTGCGTCAGAAAGTCGATCAGTCCGTACAAGATTACACTACCGAATTCCATAATCAAGCTATGGTTCTAGATATATCCTTGACGAAGTATTTGGTATTTACGAAGTACAAATTAGGACTGCATGAGTACCTCCAAAGGGAGTTGAGTTTATTCACAGTACAATCAGTTGAAGAAGCTAGAGAAAAAGCCATCGCCGTGGAGAAGAAGTTCAAGAGGAACAGAAACAAGGGAGATGGAAAACAAACTGGGGGTAAGTCGAATGTTTTCTATGCCAAAAAGGAGGTGCAGAAGAAAGGCGAATCAGATGGTAAATCTTGCAGTCACTGCAAAGGAACAGGCCACGTGGCAGATAAGTGTTGGTTGAAGTTTCCTCACCTTAAACCAAGAGTGTTACAGCACAAGGAGGAGAGTAAGAAGACAACATTAATCACAAATGAGGCAAAAGAAGTACCAGGAATGACAGAACCAAATGCAAAGCTCAACCTTATGGCAGGAACACAATTAGGGAACGACGACGAGAACCGTAAGGAGTAGCTTTTTGTTGTAAAGCTGTAGGTGAAGACCAGTTTAGTTGATGCCATTATGGATCCGGGGAGTCAAAAGAACCTTATCTCGAAAGCTTTGGTTCAAAAGTTAGGTCTTCAAACGGTCAAACATCCGAAGCCATATCCATTAGGATGGATTCAGAAGGACACATGACTAAGTATTACCAGTCAATGCACATTCAAGTTTGCTCTTCATGAATCTTATATCGACGAAGTGACATGCGATGTGGTGCCATTGGATGTTTGTCAGGTGATTCTGGGAAATCCTTACTTATGGGATATAGATGCTATCTACGAAAGGAAGGCTCAGAAGTACACATTTACGAAATACGGACAACAATTCGTTATCCGGACGGTGTCCCTCCCACTAGAGGCAAGCTTGGTAGCAGCGACTCAGGCTAAAAGATTAGTCGATGCTTGTAGGAAATTTGTCTTGTTGACACGTCCACATGAAGGGCAATCAAGTCAAGATGTTGAGAAGACAAAATTGAAGAAGTCACAAGCAAAGTACAAGGCTAGACATGGTAAACATTAGGTACCTTGTAACTTTGGTATTAGCGACTTAGTTTGGTTAAGGCTGAGTAAAGAGCGCCTTAACGAGGATCGATTGCTAGCATATTGCATTTTGGAGCAGCAAGTGGCTACGACACGTCGAGGGGAGCAAACATTGTTCCACATTGGGCGTCCAGGTCAGGTTCTAAGCAAGGCTAAATGGTTCAGCAAAGAGAAGGGAACTCTTGAGTTTCCTAATCTCTAGTTTTAACTTAAACGGGAGTTTAAATTCCTAAAAGGGGGAGCCATGATACGGGTGTATCCTAATCTTTTAGGGATTAGCCGATTCTTTCTCTAAGTTAGTTAAGTACATAGTTTTATAACTTGAAAAGGAATAGTTGTCTAACTCAGTTAAGGAGTAGTTTCCAAATTAGATAAGGATTTATAGAGTTATCAACTCTATAAATAGAGATCTTAGCATAGTTCTACGACTAGAGAGACTGGAGTGAAACAGAGACAACATCTGTTTAGATCAGAGAGTGAAACAAAAACAACATCTGTTTAGATCAGAAGTTAGAGTATTATTGTGAGAGAAGGCATTAGACAATAAATATTGTACCCTTTTGCACAATAATAAGAGAGGAATACATTTTTTAAGAACTACATTACCTGTGTGTTTTAGTGCTATTAATAATTCCACTATTAGTAGTATCACCTGGGTAATTCGTATCACTCTCTCTCTCTCTCTCTCTCTCTCTCTCTCTCTCTCTCTCTCTCTCTCTCTCTCTCTCTCTCTCTCTCTCTCTCTCTCTCTCTCTCTCTCTCTCTCTCTTTCTTTCTGAGACACTCACCAACACAACTGTAATCCTCTTCTCTAAAAACCCGCCCGCCCGTCCCCAGGCGACCGCAGCACAAGCCGACCCGTCCCAACAAGTCAACAACACCACGGCTTCCGCCTCCCTGGTGCAAAAGGCTCTTTTTCCCCAAGTCCTCATCATCATCGTGGTCAAATTCATGTACCGAGGCGAAGAACACTGAAAGCCAACGCCGCCAGCCAAAGAGAATCATTCCCTTCGAGGAGGAAGTCTGGAGGAAATAAGAGGAGGAGCATGGCAAAATTCTGCTTGTTGTAGAAACCCAACTCATGATTTGAAGAGCTATAACAAACCAATAACTTATTCCCTTCATTTCTTCAAACCAAAAATGATTGCGGTGATTATTGAGGTTGATTGGAGCTGGGATTATATACACACAACAAGGGTGGCAAGAAGCCTAGAATACTAAAGTACATTATCCCCCAAAAGTTAGAGGAAGTCCCAGAACCTCAAAAAAATATCTTCAAGATTGATAGCGACCGAAACCGGGCGTTTCAATTAAAAACCCTTTTGTGTCAATTATAGTATATAGCAAATAAGGGTATCGTTACAAGCCGGGGATTGAGGGTACCATTACAATTACGTTAATTACAAGACAAAAGATGATAGTACTAGAGATATGGGGTTTTGTGATTATAAACAAGAGAAAATAAAGAAACAAAATAAATCAGAAAATATCAAATGGATGAGACGTTAGAGACTTGGAAATCCACCACCAAGTATGTTTCAAGACATGTTAACAACCAAAGCTTCAATCATTAAGTCATAAATCGGTATCAATCAAGAACAAACCGTGAACGCACTGCGTAAGTCCTTATTACTTCCCTTGAATACTTAAGTAAGATGAACGCACCATTACTAAGCCTTTAGAATAACCGATCAAGGTATAGACGCTATCCTATCAACAAATTATTCTAAGCATTAAGATCAATGAAAGTGATTGAACAAGTATGCAAAACTAGTGTGGAACGCCTACCTAGCATGCAATCCTTTTTATTTGGTTTCACCTATTGTCCTATAGGTTTTACTACTTTGAACTAAGCCGTATTAACCGTTTAGGAGATTAAACAACCTAATTCTAGCCCCACTCACAAGTTCATAATGTTCTATGTTGCGCATACATGAACATAAACAAGCAAGAGTTCTCCATAAACCAAAATCAAATAAACAATTTGAAAGACTTAATAATTCGAAACCAAGGTTCAAAACAATATCTAAACATTCTTAGGGCTTCAAACCTTGCCCCTAACTAAGAGAATTCAGCCACACATGGCTGCAAAGACACACAAGGAGAATAAAAGATGACAAAGGAAAGATAAACCGTGGATGATGGA
Organism: Fragaria vesca subsp. vesca; assembly: GCF_000184155.1. Lineage (NCBI taxonomy): Eukaryota > Viridiplantae > Streptophyta > Magnoliopsida > Rosales > Rosaceae > Fragaria > Fragaria vesca. The sequence goes on along the minus strand of NC_020493.1, from coordinate 24,596,742 downwards.
GAAATCAATGATGGCTTGGCGGCTTCCTTGTGCGAGTCTACAACTATGGAGGTTCTGATGATGGTGAGATCGTTGGCCTCCTCTAATCTTCACGTCCTCTCTGGCCTTTTTCCTCCTTAGCCTTCACGTCTGTGATTAGGGTTATAAAACCCTCAAAACTCATCCATGGGCTTGCCAATGTGGTCTGGGCCTCAAAACAAAAGTTTTGGTCCAAATAAGAAATTCGGGCAGACTGACCTTCGGTCATTTAAACGGTCATAACCTCTTCTCCAAAATAGGTATTGACGATCCGTAAAAAGTTCTGGAAAGTAGACTCTTGTAGCTTTCCATTGATATATGACACATCTCCTGGATCATTGTGAGCTAATCACAATCTTCTGTCGAAGTTGACTGACGATTTCTGGCAGATTTTCTGATTTCTTTCCTTGCACAACATGGATTCCTTTTCCTTCAAGATTTCTCCTCTTTTGTCTCTTTTAGGCTCCTTGGCTTTATTTATGACCTAAAAACACAAACTTAGTTAATATGAATATTGTTAAGGGAATTACATAGCTAAATAGGGTCGGAAATACATTATAAACGTAGCATTTTGTGCTCCTATCACTTGGTTTTCTCTCTTAGTCTGTGTATCTTTGCATTTGGTACATAGATTTTGCTTTACAAGCAAGTGATTATGAGGTTTCTTGTTGCAAGCTTAGTTGGAGATGATGAAGCAAAAAGCCAGAAACATTGATTATTTTTGGTGGTGTAATTGTGGGATTTTGTCACATCCTGGTCCCGGCGTCGGTGTATTTTAAGCACCGGACGTCGATTCCGAGGCGTGAGAGTGTTACAAAGCGGAATAAAATAAAAACACTATCTTCTAGGCTCGTCGGCTACCCTTTCCTAGCTCGGTCAAATCTAAGTACTTCTCTGTAAAAAATATCAGAGATGGGTGGGTGAGCATAACCACGTGCTCAGTGAGTAGACCAATGTAATAGGCCCGTAAAGCCGTGTCATTTTACACACGCTACAAAATAAGTATATCATATACACATCACTTCAAACAATTCATCACATCGCACAATCCCTTCTTATTGGATATCCTTCAATTTAGTGATCCCCACGGGAACCTAATGACCTTCAAGTCCTATACCTCCGTGTGTCACATCCTTACTTCGGCATAACAATCAAGAAGTTCACATGTTCCATGACTAGTCAAACAATGGATCCAGCACATAATTATATATAAACTCCACATATTTCGTAAATCGACATGCTTCACTATGAAAATAGAGAGATATTTCATAAATAGATCAAAATCATGCTTTTCGACTATTTTAATAGAAAATAAGAATATTTGAAACATATTACACAAATCCACTCACCTCGACAAAGCGAAACCCCACCACGAATATCGATCGTAAACCGAGCCTCCTAAAACGAGCCATCTAGAAATCACCATTGGATCTAGCTCAAACTTCTAGGATAGAAAGATGGCATCGATACGAACCCGTAGCCCTTCGCGGATTCAAAATCGGAGTTACGGATCAAAAGTTATGATCCGCCGAAGTTTTAATCGCAAAAGAAAATCTAGAGAGAGAAAGTGACGGAAATGAAGAGAGAGAAAGAGTATGATTAAGAGAGAAAAAGTCTCTCAAATCAGATACGGAAGCAACGTATATGCTGGCCCTATATATAGGAGGAGAGAACCAATAAGAATTGGCCAAATGTCAAAATTTAGGTAAACCACCAAGGTGCTTGTGACGAGAAATTTTTAAATGCTACGGGAGGACCACGTGGCAGTCTGACGTGATCCTACGTTCCAATCAAATTTAGACATGTGGATTTTTTACAACTAAAATATAAACAAATATTTTCTATTTTTTGTGAAATGACATTCATAGGTATTTAGCAAGTTCAAACTAGGGTCTAGGGTATAGGGTTTAAAGTCTCCACAAAAAATTTAGGTAAACCACCAAGGTGCTTGTGACACACCTAAAAGTCTCCACAACTTCTCATTCCTCTATTTGACCAATGTCCAAGTGATTCATGGACTAAAACTGACACGTACAACAATACTTGGTGACTAAGGAAACTGACCAAAGAAAAGTGCCACGTCACTACTGAAATTAATTTCGACGAAAGTTCAACGAAATTTTGAAAAATTGTTAAAAATAGCTCGAGACTTCAAAAAATACGGCGAACTCGTGGCGACTTTTACTTTCTATTTCTAAGAAGAAAAATCAATTTCAAGAAATTTTGAAAATCGGGATGTTACAGATTTGTCATATATGTCCTTAACTAAATTTTTTTTACTGTCGATTGGGGGCATATTCCATCTTTTGCCAGCAAAGGATGCAAATTTGCTCTCCACCCATACTTTCCCACCCTCATTTGCTCTAACATCAACAGTTTTCCCATTTTGGAGATTTTAACATTTATTACTACAATTAATAGTCTACATCATTTTTAATTGGGAAAATTTTAAGAACAGTACACAAATTTTTTGTCACTGATAATTTACATTTATCAACTTTCTGAAATAACACATTAGTACATGAAGTTTCAAACCTAATGTCATTTTCATACATGCCGTTAACATCTTTGTTAAGTCTTCAAATAAACAAGGGTGAAATGGGTATTTTGACAACCAAACCCTATCCTTATCTGATACTTAAGGTGCAGCTGAGGTCAGGTGCAACTGAGGTCAAGTGCAGTCAAAACTGTCTCTGCACTTTAAACTCATTGTTGTCTTCACCATTGTTGTAGAAAATGGAGACCAAAGAATAAATTTCTCTCTAAAATCGACGTAGCATCATCTGCTCTAGCTGCTAGAGGCCATGGAAATTGCTCTTGGCCTTAATGTAGCTTCATCACTCTTTCTCACCTCTTTCATTTTGGAGTTAGACTATCTGGTCCTGATTTCGACTTTCTTGAAGCCTTTCTCACTTGTGGATGGTCGGCAGCGAATCTACTGTGTCTCGAATTCGATTTCATAGTTCTCAGTAAACGCAAATTTCTGGCGGGCGTTGATCAAACATAGGACAAATCGGTTGCAAATTATGTAGCGTCTGTATCCCTAAGACGGGTGTGCCCGAAGAATTGGATTGCCAATCCTCCTTCCTCCCTCCTCGTATCTTGCTCTATGATGCATCCGCACCACCTCCTTGAGGCAATGTTTTAAGCTTTCTCTTTCTGTTTGTATTTCGGTTTCTCTACTTTCTATTAGTTCTAGACTTTTTGTAGTCCCTTAATTTTCTTTATATTGTTATGTTTTTAGCCTCTATAACTCCCTTTGATTTTTCATCTATGGAATCTCATTACTGAAAGAAAAAAAAAAAAAACCTTAATGCAAGCAATTTCTTATTGTCATGTTCTGGTTTTTTGATTGACAAAGATTTTATGATGGGAAATGTTAGAGAATGAATGATTTTTAATCTTTTTTTATGCTAAGAAGTGAATGAAATTGACATTAGGTTTTGGGGTTAGTTTGAAGTAAATGAGTAGCAATTTGTTGAACTGTATTGAGGGCAAACAAAATAGGTAGGTGTCAAGGTGAAGTGCCCAGTTGCATGAGCCGTAAGCCTGTAATTGTTTTTATCTTGTTCCATTGCTGTACAAAGGTCGAGCAATAGCTAGCTTAGTTGGATGGCTTGGAAACAAGGATATGCACCTATTTTGGAAACTTCTAAGGGCTATAACTTTCTCTGAATAAGTTCTTTAACATCGGTCTATTTATTATGATCATTTTGTTCTATTCTAGGTGGAGTTTATATGCATGGGGTTGTCCTAGATAAGGTTTCATTTAGTGGGTTTAGGAGGGATTGTTGTTTTGGAGGGAATTAGATGATGTAACCATTGTTGTACAGAAAGAAGGCGGGAAAAATACAGACTGGACTGATTTACCCCTCAAAATAAGGCACATAACGCCATTTAACGAAGATGTTAACGGCATGTATGAAAATGATGTCGGGCTTGAAACTTCATGTGCTAATGTGTTATTTCAGAAAGTTGATAAACGTAACTTATCAATGGCGAAAAGTTCATGTACTGTTCTTAAAATTTTCCCTTTTTAATTTAAAAAAAAGAAATATTCTATATCTTATTATAACAATAAATACTAAATAATATATTTTATATTTTTTTCTTTTTATTGGAGCATGTGAGGAATTTATGATAATGCTAATTTCGATAATTTGGGTAATGAAGACTTTTTGGGGAAGAGTTCTTCTCTTTCTTCTCTATCCCAATTTTAAGGAATGAGATGTAGAAGTTGTTAGACCTATAACAGCTTTATATTTTTCAAAATTGAGAAGTTCAAGAAAATGAGAAAGTTATTAGAGATCAAGTTGCTAATAACAAGTTCTGGATCCAATTACCAAAGCCAACCATTAATAAACAATTTTAAAGAGAAAGAAAAAATCATTGTCGGAACTAAGCCCAGTTCATGATCAAGTTGCTAGTAGATCATGCAAGTCACCACCCATTACCATTCAAGCCATTGTACTCTAAGTGATCCAAAAGTTCTAAGTTGTTCTATTGCCTTGACAACATGCGAAGAAGAAAAGACATAGGGCATATACCTTTGATGTTGCCGTTAATAACAAAACATTCAATGGGGATCTAAGAATTCAACATGCTTGAAGCATTTACATTTGGGAATAAGTCCCTTAAAATGCCAAACATAAGTCTCAATTCAATCATGTATATACAATCGACTACATAGTTATTGATGTTATTGTTCAACACCAGCTTATTCACTTATGTTGCAGAAGTTCTGGCAACAACAATTAAAGTCATTACATGTCACACTCACATCCCGTATCTGGTGTCGATAGTTTCTAAGCACTTGACACCGAATCCGAGACGTGAGAGGAAAAAGTAAAAGAAAATAAAACAAATTCAAATACTTCTCTCGAAATTGTCAAAAATAAAACATTTACAAATAACAAAACCAATAATAAAGACAAAACAGGTCTTGAGGTCTAGCTCACTTCTAATCTTTCGTAACCTTTTCTACTCTCGTATACGTCACAGTTAGACTTCTCGAAAGACGTGTCATACCTCGTAAGTACATGAACAAGATTATATAGGGGTAAGCTTACGCTCAGTAGGGCCAAACCTCTTTAGTTATACTTAATTATGTCACACAATCAAGTTATCAAGTATCAAACTATAATTTAAATATATAACGACAATTTGATGCGTGTATGCTAATGAATGCCTTTCTCAATTACTGGCTAATAAGTCCATACATCAAAACATGTGAGCCTACACGTCTCATACCTCTCATACTGTGTATTTTACCAACCGGGGGTGACTCAGATGTCTCGAATATATGATCTAACAATCAGTAATATCTCACCACTTGTACCTCTTTTTTTGTTAGTTTTTTTGTCATACTCATGGTCTCCAAACCTGAAACCCGAAAGATCATTTTATCAATGCCAGTCATTGAAGGGTCATACTTTCCCCAAACTTGTGCACGTATGTGCCACTCTGGATCTTGGACAACCCATAAGGAAACTCAACTATACAAAATGTATCTATTCTCTAGATTTCATTCTCATCTCTCTATCATCTCCATTCTCACTATTCTCATAATTCCTCACAATGCATTATGCCTATCAATTGAATATCAATGCTCGTAATATAACATCTAACATATGCTTTTACGGAAAGCAATAACACCAATCATATAGATTAACGATTACACAAGTTTTTATTGAAAACGATAACAATCAACAATTAACCAATCAATGCCACACAAAACACTCATTTCAATTATAATTTAATTATCGATTTAAATAAAGGTTCCCCGAGTGCCCAACCTGGAATCCGAGCACTCGCTCCAAAGTTAAGTAAAATTAGTAACACAACAACTTGCGTTCTGAAAGTCTTTATCTTTATGCTTCTGGGACTGCATTGTGCCTCTAATCCTCGTACACTCTTACTTTGAAGTAGCCGACATTTATGCCAAAATTGTTAAGGACACCCACATTGCCTTATTGATCAACTCCTCTCACATTCTCTTATGATTTCCAAATCAACGTACTTATCTCCTTTTAATTCATCTTGCCTTCATCATATCCAAATTGCGCTCAAAATACCAACTGGACTCCAAATCTACTACGGACACCCATTTACGTTATACTTTACGATATTTCACATCCTTAGTCCACCAAACTAGAATCGTTCAAGCCTCATCTAAATATCAACTAACCAATTCTTAATCCATCAAGTTCTTCAACCTATTGAACATATCTCAAAGCCATCAAGCCAAACTCATCAAAGCTCATAAACATCTGCATCCTTTAACAACATAGTTTGAATCTACCATCATCCTTCTCCTAAGTCGTCAACTCTCTGTACCCCCATCATATCTGAGAGTCAAAATCATGTTGCCGAGACAAAGTCGTCGCCATAAGTCTTCCGCCACGCCGTCACCGGAGGACAAAGAAAAAGTTAGATTGACCAGTCGACTTTGTTCAGGTCGAGAATGACGGTCTGGGTCTGAGACTGATCTGTTCTTATCTCTCTCCTTATATATATAGACCATCCAATGGCTCCGATCTGGCAGTCACTTGAAATCAACGGTCCAGATCATGCCAGCAATAATTCTATTTTTAATTAAATTTTTAGATAATAGTAAACTTCCAAAAATCATTAAAATAGCTCCGATATCCGAAAACACTTCCGTAAAATTCTACGAACTCGTAACGACCTCTACATTAATTTTATGGGCTCAAAGACAAAATTTAATAAATCAAAAATTTAAATAATTTTCGAAAGCCACAAAGAATTTGAAGAACAACAGAATTTAAAATAAAAATAATTCGAAAATAATTTTTCCTTTTAAAAATAGAAAACCGAATTTCCGAGATGTTACATTATTGTTGAAAATAATGTCAACATTCAAATACATGAATCCACAAAGGCACTGAAGCTTAGACATCTCAACCATATTCGACTATAGAAGAAACTCAATAACTCAAAAAAGTTGAGCAAGCAAATATTATATGAAACTCAAAGATCAAGAAGCATTATTCAAGACTCAGGCCTCCATATGCTGTTGTTGATTTCAGATGATCAAGCACGCTATTGTTGGTTCAATTCGGTTTTGATTATTATGTGTAATCACTGCCTTATGGTCCACTAGGTGCTAAGTAATCCTTGCAAAGCACTACCAAGCTACAAAAGACCATTGTTCTACTCATTCAAGGCAAAACGCACGACTTTAGAACAAAAAGATGAAATAGATTGGTTCCTATAATGGTCATATTATTAAAATTTCATCTATACAATGTAAGGCTCATGCTCATTCCAAGCACATGTTGTCAAGACCCACCCTGAATTTTACCCTGAAACCCGAAATAAATCCTGCGAGGTCCACCTCCAAGGAAAATTTACCGAAAATTCGGCATAACCTCCTTTGAAAATGGACAACCTTAACCTGAAAAATCCAGATAAACACTTCTATATCAAACCTTCTCTCCTCAACTCTTGGAGCCATTCGCTCCCCACAAACACATCCACCACAAAATAACATCAAATCATCTCCAAATCCATCACTTAAACTTTCAAAAGATTAATCATACACAATTATCCAAAAGCTTCTGAAGTAGAGTCATGAACCTTAACACACAACCGAAATATTATACAATACCTAAAGTAATCATATCAACTAAAATTGGAGGAAGCAAGAAAATACACATGTAGGTTAAACAGGTAACCTACTAGTGAAAAGTGATGGTAATAGTGGTGACTATGTCTGGCCTCCTACTATTGTCGACTTGAATTTTGCTAACTAGGCATTTAAAAATAAAGGGCCCAAGGAAAACATTTGAAAACGTTAAATTGAGTGGACAAAAGTAAAATTTAAAGGAAATGAATAAATAAATAAATTTATGCTTTCTTGACTTAATTTCTATAGAAGAGCTGTAATGCATGCCACAAGAAATTAAGAACTTAGAAATTAGCAAAGACCGAAAATATGTGACTAGCCCCGCTAGTCTCCAATATTATATAAAATTGAGTCTCTCAGGCTCTAGTATATAAGTGTGTATTTACATACATCTGAATATTCCCTATATGAATGCTTGTGGATTTAAGAATTCATACAGGGTTACGACGCTTGCATCCCACGCTCCCGTCACACCATAATGGTGGCGTTTAATCACTGCACCATTATAGCAGAAAAAGACGGGTGTATATATATGTGTTGAATACCCCTATATGAATTTCTACATTCATATAGAGCTCACGTCTCACGCTCACGTCACACCATAATGACGGTTAATTGTTACATCATTACGGCGGAAAGACACGTATAGCTAGCTAGCTAGCATTTATATACATACTATCCTCGTAATTATACATATATATATGTCCATCGAAAATCCCATTTTTGGTAACCCTTCAAAATATTAAAAATTGCAAATTTAAAAAGGACGCCATATGCTCCAATAAAAAGAAATTGTTCAACAACAAAATCCTTGACATAATATTTTGATGAATTTAAGCTAATTTTAAAACTACCCCAACAACCGGTTTCTCATCTAATTAACAACCAACAAGTTAACCAAGCTCTGGTTAATTCCAAACCTTATCAAAAACGCCTCCAATACTCACGAACTTAGCATTAATAAACTTCTTGTAATACCCGATTATTAAAAAATAATAATAATATAATAAATAAAGAATGTGGAAGAGACTAGAAGGACCAGAGGAGCACCGACTCGAGGTCTCTGTCGTCTCTCTCTCTTCCCTCCTCTGAATACAGTCAGGACGAGGGAGAAGAACCCAATATAGGAAAGGAAGGATGGAGAAAAAGGAGAGGAGGTTGGCGAGGGAGACCGATGAGAACCTTCGCTCTCTCTCTCTCTTCCTCTCATGTCGTTTCTCCTGAGTCGTCTGGAATGAGGAAAAAGGAAACGGAGGCCATCGGTCATGATCGATTATCCAGGGCGTGCATCTAGGTTGGGTTCGTTCGTTAAGACTGAGGTTGAGCTGTAGATTGTCGATTCGCAAATAAAGGAAAAGAAATCAAATTCTTGAAGGTAAAGATCTGAACCTTACATTAGAATTTTGTGCTATTCAAATAGACGAATTGGAATTATTTTCTTGATTAAAAACTGGGTCAGGGTGTTACAAATGGTATCAGAGCAGGAATATGATTCTTGGGGTTTAGAGTTAAAATGGGTGTGATTATATGATGATTTCTTGTGATGTTGTGTTTGTGATGTTGTTAAGAATTCGTTGGAATTTTGGTGAACTTATGTGCTTATTGTTGTTCTGGTGTGGTTAATTATTATCCCTTCTGTTGAACTGTTTTGGTTATGACAACCAAAATCTGATCACTTTGGTTACAAAGCAGTTTGATTGATGAACTATTTGAATGATAGATGTAGTTTTACTGTCTGCAAGTCTTGAACACAATTGGTATGATATGAACTTTCTCACAAGTTCAGATACAGATGGAATGATGTAGCCTTATGGTTATAATTTTACATATCATATATGGTTTCTGTTCTGGTAAAGGAGTAATTCACTGCTCCTTGAAATGTTGTTCACTTTGATTTCCAGATTGGAAACACTGACTCGGTATTTCATTTTTATATGAATTCTGGGATATTCCTTTCTACTTCCATATCCATTTCATGATGAGTATTTCAGGCCTTGGTACATTTAAGTTTTGTGGAACTACACAAAACTGATGATATGCAACAGGTATTAATAAGGATTCAATTGATTTTGTTTTGATTAAGGAGAACGGGCACTGTGTTACAGATATGGTTATCAGACTGGAAGTTTCTTCAGGGTAATAAATCTGGATGTTGAATTCCTTTCCTTGACAGATCGTTTTTATGCATGACATCTGAGAATCAAATTCTTTTAGTCCATACCCTGAACCATGGTATCATATGTTATTCTGTTTTCTTTATATACATTTACATACATATATATACATATATATATATATATATATGCAACTGCATATGCGGTGTGTAGCTGTAAGGGGTAACTGAACATCAATTGAAGCCAAAATGCAATAGTCTCTTGGGTGAGGGTAATGTGCAGGTAAAATACTCTGGTATCTACAAGCACCACCTTCAGTTTTAGCCTTTCAAAAAAAAAAAAAGTTCATGATGCTAAAGTTCAAGGTTAGTATTTACTATTGTGAGAGTTATTGTTTGAAAAAGTTTAAATTGAGACATTGTTTATTTCTCATCTAATTGTAGAGATTAATGAGTTATGGTATCACCTTGTGATAACTTGGTTAAATTTCTTATCGTATCACTTTGTGAACTTGTTTATTTGTACTTATGTATTGAGAATTATGAGAGGATCGGAGTAGGTCTCTCAGAACTATCCTTAAGTTGAGGAATGAAACCGGATGATATTATGACAACTAGTTATCAGTTTTATTAGAACCAGGTGTTATTTTGTGATGAATAACTGATAGTGAGGTACCCTGTGGTATGGGTTTGATTTCTAAGGAACTTCTTTATACTTTTGATGATGTATGAGCCAAGAAGCTTCTTCCTTAAATACTTGTGCATGGAACATGTATACTGTGTTACTTGCACTGTTCGGCTACGCATGGTTATATTTGATGGCAAGGTGAAAAAAGTGCTTATTATCGTTCTAAGTTTGTGGATGTATTTATAAACAAGCACTTGAGAAGGACATTTTGGACAGCAGCTTACTTTTACTCCTTGTTATGTGCAACTATATTGTGGTCGTTGGAAACCATAGCAGGTTACTAACCTATGATTTGATAATGAGAATTGGTATTATTTCAGGTAAACAGTAAACTATTGCTCATCTGCAATTAATATAGTAAAGTGAATTTGGATTCCATACTTGGAATATATTATGTGATTCTAGAGTGTAGACCACTGAGTTGGTTGCAGAAGTAATTGGTCTTTTGCAGGTTAAAGAAACAATGAGTGAAGGAAGTGCTATATTCTTTTGGAGGATATATTGTTTCTTTTGCAGATATGATGCAAGTCATATGCATGTTAATTCTATTTCTTGGGTTAATCCAAGTCTGCAAGTAATGCAATGCTCTGGAGGATGCAAGTATGCCTTCTGGTATTTGTTACTAGATATATATACCGCTTTGTTGTTTTCAGATGGTTTGCCTCAAGCTTAATTATCATGCTGGTATGGTCCCTTCAGATAACTGGTTATGGTCTGCTATATATGAATAACTTTCTAGAAGTTATGATGACATAACCCGGGTATTCGGGCACTATACCTTGCAGATTCTTGTTTTGATGGGTTGTACTCAATTTAACATATTTGCATTTGATGATGTTCACAGATTAATACCGCTTCATGCGGAGTGACGATTGGAACCTTTATACCGCATTGTGCGGGGATCACTATGCCTTACCAGGGCGTAGGGAAAATAAGCAGGGATTGTGCTTCCCTTGGGTGAAAAACCTGAAACTTGATTGGGGCTCGTGGTGTTCGAGCGGATAATTAAATAGGGATTGTGCCTTCCTAGGGTGAAAGGTCAAAAAACCTAATCAGGATGCCGTGGTGTGCGGCAGATTACCGCTGTATGCGGGGTTTTACGGCCGAGTGCCGGGTTTACCGCCGAGTGCGGGGTGTTTTACGGCCGAGTGCTGGTTTTTACCGCCGAGTGCGGTGTGTTTTACGGCTAAGTGCCGGGTTTACCACCGAGTGCGGGGTGTTTTATGGCGGAGTGCCGGGTTTTACCGCCGAGTACAGGATCTCATGATGCCATCATGAAAATATGGAAGTGATTCTCATTTGCTGGAGCAGGTACGAAATAATTACTTGTTGATATACCGTGCATCATATATTTATGTTTTTATTGATCGACCTATTTTAAATTTCGAGGGTTAAATTGCTCTATTGAGTAGGCACTTGTGGATGGATGAATTAATGTCTTTGGTTTGATTCTATGGACCAAGTGTATAATTGTCAAATGTGAAAGAATGTGGACCAAGTGTGTAATTGTCAAATGTGAAAGAATGATGCATAATTCGTGAGTTCAAAGGATGCAATGAACAACTCACGAATTATATCAAAAAGAGTTTTGCTGGATCAGTTGAATTTGCTGACTGTTTGTACCATAACATGTATTATAAGTATATCCAAAGGTTGCAGTCGGTGTGGGATAGCACATAGCAAAAGAACTACTGAATGAGGAATAAGGCATAGATAAAGTTCTTATCATTTACTTGTTGACATATATCTGCTTGGCAAAATCTTGTTGTAAATGCCTATTGGATAATGCTTGCACCGTGTTATATAAATGAAAGAAAGAGACGACTCAGACAGTAAAGGAAGATGAGGAATTGCAATTCAAAGTAATGTACATTCAGGTTAAGAGTGATAACACTAATTAGTATATATATATCTGCTAGTGGTCTTGAATTTAACTTCCTGTGGAGGTTGGATTATCAATATGATGATGAGAACATAAAGATATCGTACTTGTTTGGTTAAATGCTTTCGCTGTTATGCATTCATTCGAGTAGAAATATGTGATCGTCATGACACTTATTATTGGTTGGTGACCCAAAATGTGAAGAGAAGATGGAAGCAGAAACGGTATTTGCAGAGAGGAGAGATGTTACAAGAGGAAAGCAAGTACGCTGCCCTCTGTCTACAAGTTCAAATTTTGAATAAGCAGTAAACCGGCAAATAAATAGACTGCTAGTTGATGGAATTATCAATATCAATATTATGTTTTTGGCCAAAAATTTTGATGATTGAAAAGAGAGCTAAACGTAAATGTCGACACAATTAGCTTTACGTTCAGCGGTCAAGATTATTTTAATTTCGAGGAGGAAATTTTTTAAGGGGGTGAGTTTGTAATACCCGATTATTAAAAAATAATAATAATATAATAAATAAAGAATGTGGAAGAGACTAAAAGGGACTAGAGAGAGCACCGACTCAAGGTCTCTGTCGTCTTTCTTGAAGTCGAGAACCCTCTAGGGAAAGGGGGGGTCGAGAATCTTCTCTCTGGGTAACAAAAAGAGGAGGGGATCAAGAGAAAGGGGGGATCACCGACTTCTTGGGTCTCTCTCTCTCTC